>NW_005055131.1:17375-21619 GCF_000277835.1 Geospiza fortis
GGGGGGGGCCGCCCAACGCCTCCTGGTGCCCCCACCACCCTTCCATCCTGAGGGGTCAGGCCTACCTCTGCCAGGCCGCAGATTTTCCCCTCCCCCGCCCAGCTCGAAGCCGGGCAGGGGAGGCCTTGCCTCTTTGCTGGCCGGAAAATCAAAGAGAGAGCCCAAGGGAGTGCTCTGCTTCTAACCCCTGTGTTCTCAGAGGCGCATCCACCCTCAGTGGCCAAGCCTGGTGTCAATTTAGAATCTGAACAGCTATTGGCCTCTGGCCACTCCATTCCCAGAAAACCTGCTTCCTGTAAACCCACGACAACTGTGTTGCTTCTCCAGCAGATGTCAGGGTAGTTCAAGTCCCCCACAAGAACCAGGACCTGTGACTGTGAGGTTGCTTCAAGCTGCCTGTAGAAGGCCTCATCCACTTCTTCCTCCTGCTCAGGCATCCTGTAGCACACGCCCACAACAGTGTCACCCTTGCTAGTCTGCCCTTTTATCCTAAGCTATAAGCTCTCCCCCCCACTCGTTATCCACCCCAAGACAGAGCTCAAAACATTCCAAGTGTTGCCTCACATAGAGGGCAACTCCACCACCACACCTTCCTGATCTGTCTCTCCTAAACAGTGTGTAGCCCTTCATGACAACATTCCTGTCATTGTCACCATGATATTTTCTGAAAATCCTCTTTGCCCAGGATTTTCTCCTGGGAAGTTGAGAAGCCTCAGAGAGGAATGAAAACAACAATTATCTGATTGCTGCTCCTGTGTTTGCTGCTTTGGAATGTGTCTTGGACATTGTTTACCAAGAGGTGAATGTTTGATTGGTTCCATGTGAATTGGTTTTTCTTAATAGCCAATCACAGCCAACTGTGTTGGACTCTCTGAGTCAGTCACAGGTTTTTATTATTCATTCTTGTTAAGCCTTATGATGTATCCTTTCTCTATTTCTTTAGTATAAATTTAGTATAGCATTCTTTTAATATAATATAATATAATATCATAAAATAATAAATCGGCCTTTTGAGAACAAGGAGTCAGATTCTAATCTCTCACCTCCTCCTGGGGACCCTCACAAACACCACAAGTCATGAGCTATCCCATCATGTCTCTGTAATCGCAATGAGATCAAAGCCCTGTGACTGCACATAGATCTCTAGTTCCTCCTGCTTTTTCCCCATCCTGTGTGCATTGGTATACAGGCACTTTATAGAGGTATTTGAGTGTGTTAATATCCTAGTGGGGGTGCAAAGGGATGTCCCATAGTCCTATCTTTTGGTTACGTCTTTGGTTGGTTGTACTTTAATGGGGTATTCCCTCTTAAACTTCCTTTTGCTACTTAAGTGGTTGCTAAAGTTCTCCCCTTCGAACACCTTATCTCTGTTGAGCCTGGCCCTGTCCCCATCCCATTAAAATCTAGTTTAAAGCTCTCTTAAGGAGCCCTTCTAACTCCTGAGCTAAGATCCTTTTTCCCCTTTGAGATAGGTGGACCCTGTTTGTTGCTAGCAGGCTTGGTCCTGTATAAACTGACCCATGACCAAAATCCCCAAAATTCTGCTGGTAACACCACTCCTGAAGCCAGGTATTCATTTGCAAGGTCTTCCTGTTTCTTGCCCCATCATTCCCTGCAACTGGCAGGACAGAAGAGAACACAATTTGTGCTCCAGATCCCTTGACCAGTTGTCAAAAGGTCCTGAGGTCCCTTTTGATTCTCTAAAGCCTTCTTGTTGAGACTTCATAGGTACTCAACTGGAAAACCAGTAGCAGGTAATAGTCAGGGGGCCTTACCAGGGCTGGGAAGTTTCTTGGTGACATCCTATATTGGTTTTGCACAGCCTGGTTTTGTACAGGAGGGGGGCCACAAAGATGGCTCCTGTGGGAAGCTGCTAGAAGCTTCCCACCATGACTGGTAGAGCCAATCCCTGATGTCTCCAAAGATGGACATGCTGCTGGCCAAAACTGGGCCAATGAGAGAGGTTGGTAACACCTCTGTGATGACATATTTAAGAAGACAATCAAAACAAAGTGGGCACTGTTTTTGCTCCTAGTCAGAGAACAGGAGGAGGTGACAACATGTGAGGGAAAACAACATGGCAACACCAAGATCAGTGGAGAAGGAGGGGGAGGAGGTGCTCCAGGTGCTGGAGCCGAGATCCCTCTGCAAGCTGTGGTGATGACCATGGTGAAGCAGGCTGTCCCCCGGCAGCCCATGGAAGTCCACGGGGAATGCAGAGATCCACTCGCAGCTCATGGGGGAGGTGCCCACGCCAGAGCCAGTGGATGCCTGGAGGATGCTGTGATCTAGTGGGAGACCTGGTGGAGAGAGGAGGCTGGTGCTTCCAGGCTGGAGCAGCCTTTCTTTGGAGGACTGCACTCCGTGGAAAGAGAGACCCATGTCGTGGCAGTTTTGGGAGAACTGTCTGCCCATGGGGGGAGTTCACGTTGCAGCAGCTGCAGTATGGCTACCGCTCGTGAGAGTGAACCCACGCCAGAGAAGTTCATAGAGAACTGTCTCCCATGGGAGGGACACCATGGCCTCACAGGGGAAGGACTCCTCTCCCAGAGCAGTAGAAGAAAATCTTGGTGATGCACTGACCAAACCCCCACGTCCTGTCTCCCTGTGGTGTCAATGGGAAGGAGGGAGGGGCTGGAAGGGGAAAGGTGTTTTAAGGGCTTATTTTACTTCTCATTATCCTCCTCTGTTTCTGTTAGTAATAAAATTCACTTTGCAATGTAAGTTGAGCCTGCTTTGCCCTTGAAATATTTATCCTGGTCCTTATTCACTCATGAAGTGTTCATTTTTTTTTCCCTCCTCTGCCCAGCTGTGGCAGGGGAGGATGAGCGAGTGACTCTCATGGGTGCCTGGCATTGGGCCAGCGCCAAACCACAACACATTCCTTACCCAGGCCCCAGGGAGGCAGCATACTTCCCTATGGGTTGGGTCTGGTTGGCATATCAAGCTCTCCCTTCCTGCCCTACATAACCTTCATCCGTTTCCTCATATTCCTGGTCCTCAGATTCCAGGGCCTCATACCTATTGTATAAGGGCACCTGGGAAGGTGAGGTAGATTGGGAGTGGATTTGCTTGCCACCCTGAGCAGAAACCTGTTTCCACTTCCCTTCCTCTCTAAGGTGTCCTCCTTCCGTCTGGTCGTGAGAATGTAGGGGATGCATTGCTTCTTGTGAAATGGATGGTAGGTCCATTTGTCTAATGTGACAGTTGTCACAAGGGTTCTTGGTTGAAGGAAGAGATGAGAAGGTTGACTCCATTATCAGAAGGCTTGATTTATTATTTTATTATATATACATCTATTATAACTATACTAAAAAGAAAAAGAAAGAGAGCTTTTCAGAAGCTTGCTAAGCTAAGAATAGAAAAGTAAAGAATGATAACACACAAGCTGGCCCCAACACAGAGCGAGAGCCAGCTCTGCTGTGAGTGGTCACTGAACCAAAACATCCACACCAGACCAATCACAGATCCACCCGTTGCACTCCACAGCAGCAGACAACCTATTGTTTACATTTGTTTCTGAGGCCACAGCTTCTCAGAAGGAAAAAATCCTAAAGAAAGGATTTTAGTGAAAGGGATGTCTGCGACAGTCTAAGGCATGGTAGAGTGCAGCTCCACCAATCTCCCCAGAGTCCCAAATACTTATTAGCTTTTCTACTTCATCTCTCAGTTCCACCACTAGGCTGAGCAGATCATCATCGTGACATAATCTAGTCTAGCCCAAGTCAATATGTTTGAATAAAAGCAAAACAAAACCAAAATTCTATCTTTCTTTACGAAAAAAAGAATTACTACCGTTTCACAGCTATTTATGAAAATAATTATTTAATCTGACAATTTAAATAGTTTTACAAGGTAGCACTTTATAAGCATCAGGTAAAAAGATAACAGGCAATTGACGGAAAAATGAACACATCAAAACTGTTTCACATATACAAGGGAAGCAGCAAGTGAAAGATCTTAGTTTTGGTAAAGCTTCACAGTAGTCAGAGAGGTGCCCTGGAAAAGCTTTAAGTGTCCTTTTGAAATGCATCTTGAGTTCAGTTCTGTTCTGTAGTTCTAATAATCCTCACTACAAACAATAGAGGAGCACAATACATTTTCAGGTTGACACTGAAATGAGTTACTATGTCAAGACAGCTGAAATACTGACAAGATGATTCCAAACTGGAGATGTCATGGTTTGACAGTGGCCAAAGTCAGGCACCTACCAAAGCTGCTGTTGAAGATTGCATGTAAGATGT
>NW_005055132.1:0-13351 GCF_000277835.1 Geospiza fortis
AAAAAGCCCCAAAAAGGCCCAATCTGACCCATTTTCTGCTCCCGTTCCCGTTGGATCTCGGGGAGCCGGGGGGGCCCTCGAATAAATCAGCTGGGGGAAAAAAGCTCCGAGGTTATTCCTCAAAAATCCAGATCCTGAAAGACCCAAAATTGCCTAAAAAACTCAAAAAAAAAGCCCCCAAAAAGCCCAATCTGAGCCCATTTTCTGCTCCCGTTCCCGTTGGATCTCGGGGAGCCGGGGGGGCCCTCGAATAAATCAGCTGGGGGGGGAGAACACACACAAAAAAATCAGATCATGAAAAGCTCAAAAACGCCTAAAAAACCAAAAAAAACCCGAAAAAAAACTGCAAAAAAATCGCCCCAAAAAGCGCCAAAAAAATCTCACCAAAAAACCAAGAAAGCCCCAAAAAATATCCCCAAAAAACTCCCCAAAAAAAGAAAAAAAAAGACACAAAAACCATCCTAAAAAATCCCACAAATAATCCCCCAAGACACCTCAAAAACCATCAAAAAAACCCTAAAAATCCCCCAAAAATCCCACAAAATAAACCAAAAAACAAACCCCAAAAAGGCCCAAAAGGCCCAATCTGAGCCCATTTTCTGCTCCCGTTCCCGTTGGATCTCGGGGGGCTCCGGGGAGCCCTTCGAATAAATCAGCTGGGGGGAGAATGTAGAAGTGAGCCCAGAAAAAATGGAGACCATGAAAACCCAAAAAAAACCCCAAAAATGCTAAAAAAGGAAAAAAAATCGTACAAAAAATCTAAAAAAATGCCTCCAAAAACAGCCCAAAAAATGCCCAAAGATCCACCCAAAAAACCCCTCAAAAATCCTCAAAAAAACCCCAAAGCATCCCTCACAAAAATCCCAAAAACTACCCCAAAAAACCCTCAAAGACACCCCAAAAAACCTCCCAAAAAACCCTCCAAAAAAACCTCAAAAATCACCGGAGATCCCACCAAAAATCCCCAAAAAACCCTCTAAAACAAAACCCAAAAAACCCCTCAAAAAACCTAAAAATCCCCCCAAAAACACCCCAAAAATCCCCCAAAAAATCCCCAAAAAAACCTCTAAAAAACACCCAAAAAACCATCAAAAAAATCTAAAAATCCCACAAAAAACCAAAAGAAAAAAACCCAAAAAAGCCCCAAAAAGGCCCAATCTGAGCCCATTTTCTGCTCCCGTTCCCGCTGGATCTCGGGGAGCCGGGGGGGCCCTCGAATAAATCAGCTGGGGGAAAAAAGCTCCGAGGTTATTCCTCAAAAATCCAGATCCTGAAAGACCCAAAATTGCCTAAAAAACCCCAAAAAAATCCCAAAAAACCCCTAAAATATCCCCGAAAACACCCCAAAAAACCAAAACAAAAAAGACTCAAAAAAACCTCAAAAACCCCAATTAAAAACCCAGAAACCACCCCAAAAACCCCCTAAAAAGCACCCCAAACACCCCCAAAATACGCCCCCAAAAAACCCCAAAAATCCCTCAAAAAAATGTAAAAAACTACCCTAAAAAAAACCCCAAAAATCCCTAAAAAACCCTCAAAAAAGCCTCACAAAACAACTCAAAACACCCCCAAAAAATCCCCCAAAAATGATACAAAAAATCCCCAAAAAACTCAAAAAAATCCCCCAAAAATGATACAAAAAATCCCCAAAAAAACTCAAAAAAATCCCCCCAAAAATGATACAAAAAATCCCCAAAAAAACTCAAAAAAATCCCCCCAAAAATGATACAAAAAATCCCCAAAAAAACTCAAAAAAATCCCCCCAAAAATGATACAAAAAATCCCCAAAAAAACTCAAAAAAATCCCCCCAAAAATGATACAAAAAATCCCCAAAAAAACTCAAAAAAATCCCCCCAAAAATGATACAAAAAATCCCCAAAAAAACTCAAAAAAATCCCCCCAAAAATGATACAAAAAATCCCCAAAAAAACTCAAAAAAATCCCCCCAAAAATGATACAAAAAATCCCCAAAAAAACTCAAAAAAATCCCCCCAAAAATGATACAAAAAATCCCCAAAAAAACTCAAAAAAATCCCCCCAAAAATGATACAAAAAATCCCCAAAAAAACTCAAAAAAATCCCCCCAAAAATGATACAAAAAATCCCCAAAAAAACTCAAAAAAATCCCCCCAAAAATGATACAAAAAATCCCCAAAAAAACTCAAAAAAATCCCCCCAAAAATGATACAAAAAATCCCCAAAAAAACTCAAAAAAATCCCCCCAAAAATGATACAAAAAATCCCCAAAAAAACTCAAAAAAATCCCCCCAAAAATGATACAAAAAATCCCCAAAAAAACTCAAAAAAATCCCCCCAAAAATGATACAAAAAATCCCCAAAAAAACTCAAAAAAATCCCCCCAAAAATGATACAAAAAATCCCCAAAAAAACTCAAAAAAATCCCCCCAAAAATGATACAAAAAATCCCCAAAAAAACTCAAAAAAATCCCCCCAAAAATGATACAAAAAATCCCCAAAAAAACTCAAAAAAATCCCCCCAAAAATGATACAAAAAATCCCCAAAAAAACTCAAAAAAATCCCCCCAAAAATGATACAAAAAATCCCCAAAAAAACTCAAAAAAATCCCCCCAAAAATGATACAAAAAATCCCCAAAAAAACTCAAAAAAATCCCCCCAAAAATGATACAAAAAATCCCCAAAAAAACTCAAAAAAATCCCCCCAAAAATGATACAAAAAATCCCCAAAAAAACTCAAAAAAATCCCCCCAAAAATGATACAAAAAATCCCCAAAAAAACTCAAAAAAATCCCCCCAAAAATGATACAAAAAATCCCCAAAAAAACTCAAAAAAATCCCCCCAAAAATGATACAAAAAATCCCCAAAAAAACTCAAAAAAATCCCCCCAAAAATGATACAAAAAATCCCCAAAAAAACTCAAAAAAATCCCCCCAAAAATGATACAAAAAATCCCCAAAAAAACTCAAAAAAATCCCCCCAAAAATGATACAAAAAATCCCCAAAAAAACTCAAAAAAATCCCCCCAAAAATGATACAAAAAATCCCCAAAAAAACTCAAAAAAATCCCCCCAAAAATGATACAAAAAATCCCCAAAAAAACTCAAAAAAATCCCCCCAAAAATGATACAAAAAATCCCCAAAAAAACTCAAAAAAATCCCCCCAAAAATGATACAAAAAATCCCCAAAAAAACTCAAAAAAATCCCCCCAAAAATGATACAAAAAATCCCCAAAAAAACTCAAAAAAATCCCCCCAAAAATGATACAAAAAATCCCCAAAAAAACTCAAAAAAATCCCCCCAAAAATGATACAAAAAATCCCCAAAAAAACTCAAAAAAATCCCCCCAAAAATGATACAAAAAATCCCCAAAAAAACTCAAAAAAATCCCCCCAAAAATGATACAAAAAATCCCCAAAAAAACTCAAAAAAATCCCCCCAAAAATGATACAAAAAATCCCCAAAAAAACTCAAAAAAATCCCCCCAAAAATGATACAAAAAATCCCCAAAAAAACTCAAAAAAATCCCCCCAAAAATGATACAAAAAATCCCCAAAAAAACTCAAAAAAATCCCCCCAAAAATGATACAAAAAATCCCCAAAAAAACTCAAAAAAATCCCCCCAAAAATGATACAAAAAATCCCCAAAAAAACTCAAAAAAATCCCCCCAAAAATGATACAAAAAATCCCCAAAAAAACTCAAAAAAATCCCCCCAAAAATGATACAAAAAATCCCCAAAAAAACTCAAAAAAATCCCCCCAAAAATGATACAAAAAATCCCCAAAAAAACTCAAAAAAATCCCCCCAAAAATGATACAAAAAATCCCCAAAAAAACTCAAAAAAATCCCCCCAAAAATGATACAAAAAATCCCCAAAAAAACTCAAAAAAATCCCCCCAAAAATGATACAAAAAATCCCCAAAAAAACTCAAAAAAATCCCCCCAAAAATGATACAAAAAATCCCCAAAAAAACTCAAAAAAATCCCCCCAAAAATGATACAAAAAATCCCCAAAAAAACTCAAAAAAATCCCCCCAAAAATGATACAAAAAATCCCCAAAAAAACTCAAAAAAATCCCCCCAAAAATGATACAAAAAATCCCCAAAAAAACTCAAAAAAATCCCCCCAAAAATGATACAAAAAATCCCCAAAAAAACTCAAAAAAATCCCCCCAAAAATGATACAAAAAATCCCCAAAAAAACTCAAAAAAATCCCCCCAAAAATGATACAAAAAATCCCCAAAAAAACTCAAAAAAATCCCCCCAAAAATGATACAAAAAATCCCCAAAAAAACTCAAAAAAATCCCCCCAAAAATGATACAAAAAATCCCCAAAAAAACTCAAAAAAATCCCCCCAAAAATGATACAAAAAATCCCCAAAAAAACTCAAAAAAATCCCCCCAAAAATGATACAAAAAATCCCCAAAAAAACTCAAAAAAATCCCCCCAAAAATGATACAAAAAATCCCCAAAAAAACTCAAAAAAATCCCCCCAAAAATGATACAAAAAATCCCCAAAAAAACTCAAAAAAATCCCCCCAAAAATGATACAAAAAATCCCCAAAAAAACTCAAAAAAATCCCCCCAAAAATGATACAAAAAATCCCCAAAAAAACTCAAAAAAATCCCCCCAAAAATGATACAAAAAATCCCCAAAAAAACTCAAAAAAATCCCCCCAAAAATGATACAAAAAATCCCCAAAAAAACTCAAAAAAATCCCCCCAAAAATGATACAAAAAATCCCCAAAAAAACTCAAAAAAATCCCCCCAAAAATGATACAAAAAATCCCCAAAAAAACTCAAAAAAATCCCCCCAAAAATGATACAAAAAATCCCCAAAAAAACTCAAAAAAATCCCCCCAAAAATGATACAAAAAATCCCCAAAAAAACTCAAAAAAATCCCCCCAAAAATGATACAAAAAATCCCCAAAAAAACTCAAAAAAATCCCCCCAAAAATGATACAAAAAATCCCCAAAAAAACTCAAAAAAATCCCCCCAAAAATGATACAAAAAATCCCCAAAAAAACTCAAAAAAATCCCCCCAAAAATGATACAAAAAATCCCCAAAAAAACTCAAAAAAATCCCCCCAAAAATGATACAAAAAATCCCCAAAAAAACTCAAAAAAATCCCCCCAAAAATGATACAAAAAATCCCCAAAAAAATCTCCAAACCCTTAAACTCACCGGTGTCCCCGAAGCTCTCGGCGCGGAACTCCTGCCATGTCACGACGCCGTGCCCAAAAAATATCACAAAAATCCACAAAAATCCACAAAAAAATCCTCCAAAAATTACCCCAAAAATTACCTCAAAAATCCACACAAAATCCTATAAAATTCTTTAAAAAATCCTAAAAATTAGTCCCAAAAAATCCGAATAAAAACCCCAAACCCCCTTGAACTCACGGGTGTCCCCGAAGCTCTGGGCGCTGAACTTGTGCCATGTCACGACGCCGTCGCTGTCGCGATCGAGCCAGGCGCTCTCGCTCCCAAACCCCCTCCAAAATTCCCAAAAAAATCCTTTAAAAATGGCCAAAAAACCACCAAAAATATCCCCAAAATTTTGTACAAATCTTTTGAAAAAATCTCAAAAAAGTCCTGAGAAATTTGAAAAATTCCCCTGGAAAAATCTCCAAAAAATTCCCAAGAAAAAACCACAAAAAACCTGAAAAAAATTTCTAAAATAACCCCAAAATTTCCCAAAAATAAACCCAAGAAAATCCATTAAAAATTCCCAGAAGTCTCCCAAAAATCCAGCCAAAAAGCCTCAAAAATTCCAAAAATTACCCTTAAAAAATCCCCAAAATATCCCAATAAAACCCACAAAAAATGAAAAAATAAATCCCCAAAAATCCACTAAAAATCCCCAAAAAATCCCAACAAAAACCACAAAAAATTGGAAAAAAATCCCAAAAAATCCGAATCAAAACCCCAAATTCTCCCAGACTCACCGGTGTCCCCGAAGCTCTGGGCGCTGAACTCCTGCCGTGTCATGATCTTGTCCCCAAAAAATATCCCAAAAATCCACAAAAATCCCCCCAAAATTACCTCAAAAATTACCCCAAAAAATCCTATAAAATCCTTAAAAAATCCTAAAAATATCCTAAAAATTAGTCCCAAAAATCCGAATAAAAACCCCTTAAACTCACCGGCGTCCCCGAAGCTCTCGGCGCTGAACTCCTGCTGTGTCATGATCCTGTCCCCAAAAAATATCCCAAAAATCCACAAAAATCCCCCAAAAATTACCCCAAAATATCCACAAAAAATCTTACAAAATCCTTAAAAAAAATCCTAAAAATTAGTCCCAAAAATTCCCCAAAAATCTCCAAACCCTTAAACTCACCGGTGTCCCCGAAGCTCTCGGCGCTGAACTCCTGCCATGTCACGACGCCGTGCCCAAAAAATATCCCAAAAATCCACAAAAATCCACAAAAAAATCCTCCAAAAATTACCCCAAAAATTACCTCAAAAATCCACACAAAATCCTATAAAATTCTTTAAAAAATCCTAAAAATTAGTCCCAAAAAATCCGAATAAAAACCCCAAACCCCCTTGAACTCACGGGTGTCCCCGAAGCTCTGGGCGCTGAACTCCTGCCGTGTCATGATCTTGTCCCCAAAAAATATCCCAAAAATCCACAAAAATCCCCCCAAAATTACCTCAAAAATTACCCCAAAAAATCCTATAAAATCCTTAAAAAATCCTAAAAATATCCTAAAAATTAGTCCCAAAAATCCGAATAAAAACCCCTTAAACTCACCGGTGTCCCCGAAGCTCTCGGCGCTGAACTCCTGCTGTGTCATGATCCTGTCCCCAAAAAATATCCCAAAAATCCACAAAAATCCCCCCAAAATTACCTCAAAAATTACCCCAAAAAATCCTATAAAATCCTTAAAAAATCCTAAAAATATCCTAAAAATTAGTCCCAAAAATCCGAATAAAAACCCCTTAAACTCACCGGTGTCCCCGAAGCTCTCGGCGCTGAACTCCTGCGATCCACCCCGGAGCATGGAAAAATCAGGAAAAAATCGGGATTTGGGAGCCAAAATTCCTGAAATTCTGCCCAAAATTTCCTCAGAATTCACCCAAAATTTCCTCAAAATTCACCCAAAATTGCCCCAAATTCCCACCCTGGATCCACCCCGGAGCATGGAAAAATCAGGAAAAAATCGGGATTTGGGAGCCAAAATTCCTGAAATTCTGCCCAAAATTTCCTCAGAATTCACCCAAAATTTCCTCAAAATTCACCCAAAATTGCCCCAAATTCCCACCCTGGATCCACCCCGGAGCATGGAAAAATCAGGAAAAAATCGGGATTTGGGAGCCAAAATTCCTGAAATTCTGCCCAAAATTTCCTCAGAATTCACCCAAAATTTCCTCAAAATTCACCCAAAATTGCCCCAAATTCCCACCCTGGATCCACCCCGGAGCATGGAAAAATCAGGAAAAAATCGGGATTTGGGAGCCAAAATTCCTGAAATTCTGCCCAAAATTTCCTCAGAATTCACCCAAAATTTCCTCAAAATTCACCCAAAATTGCCCCAAATTCCCACCCTGGATCCACCCCGGAGCATGGAAAAATCAGGAAAAAATCGGGATTTGGGAGCCAAAATTCCTGAAATTCTGCCCAAAATTTCCTCAGAATTCACCCAAAATTTCCTCAAAATTCACCCAAAATTGCCCCAAATTCCCACCCTGGATCCACCCCGGAGCATGGAAAAATCAGGAAAAAATCGGGATTTGGGAGCCAAAATTCCTGAAATTCTGCCCAAAATTTCCTCAGAATTCACCCAAAATTTCCTCAAAATTCACCCAAAATTGCCCCAAATTCCCACCCTGGATCCACCCCGGAGCATGGAAAAATCAGGAAAAAATCGGGATTTGGGAGCCAAAATTCCTGAAATTCTGCCCAAAATTTCCTCAGAATTCACCCAAAATTTCCTCAAAATTCACCCAAAATTGCCCCAAATTCCCACCCTGGATCCACCCCGGAGCATGGAAAAATCAGGAAAAAATCGGGATTTGGGAGCCAAAATTCCTGAAATTCTGCCCAAAATTTCCTCAGAATTCACCCAAAATTTCCTCAAAATTCACCCAAAATTGCCCCAAATTCCCACCCTGGATCCACCCCGGAGCATGGAAAAATCAGGAAAAAATCGGGATTTGGGAGCCAAAATTCCTGAAATTCTGCCCAAAATTTCCTCAGAATTCACCCAAAATTTCCTCAAAATTCACCCAAAATTGCCCCAAATTCCCACCCTGGATCCACCCCGGAGCATGGAAAAATCAGGAAAAAATCGGGATTTGGGAGCCAAAATTCCTGAAATTCTGCCCAAAATTTCCTCAGAATTCACCCAAAATTTCCTCAAAATTCACCCAAAATTGCCCCAAATTCCCACCCTGGATCCACCCCGGAGCATGGAAAAATCAGGAAAAAATCGGGATTTGGGAGCCAAAATTCCTGAAATTCTGCCCAAAATTTCCTCAGAATTCACCCAAAATTTCCTCAAAATTCACCCAAAATTGCCCCAAATTCCCACCCTGGATCCACCCCGGAGCATGGAAAAATCAGGAAAAAATCGGGATTTGGGAGCCAAAATTCCTGAAATTCTGCCCAAAATTTCCTCAGAATTCACCCAAAATTTCCTCAAAATTCACCCAAAATTGCCCCAAATTCCCACCCTGGATCCACCCCGGAGCATGGAAAAATCAGGAAAAAATCGGGATTTGGGAGCCAAAATTCCTGAAATTCTGCCCAAAATTTCCTCAGAATTCACCCAAAATTTCCTCAAAATTCACCCAAAATTGCCCCAAATTCCCACCCTGGATCCACCCCGGAGCATGGAAAAATCAGGAAAAAATCGGGATTTGGGAGCCAAAATTCCTGAAATTCTGCCCAAAATTTCCTCAGAATTCACCCAAAATTTCCTCAAAATTCACCCAAAATTGCCCCAAATTCCCACCCTGGATCCACCCCGGAGCATGGAAAAATCAGGAAAAAATCGGGATTTGGGAGCCAAAATTCCTGAAATTCTGCCCAAAATTTCCTCAGAATTCACCCAAAATTTCCTCAAAATTCACCCAAAATTGCCCCAAATTCCCACCCTGGATCCACCCCGGAGCATGGAAAAATCAGGAAAAAATCGGGATTTGGGAGCCAAAATTCCTGAAATTCTGCCCAAAATTTCCTCAGAATTCACCCAAAATTTCCTCAAAATTCACCCAAAATTGCCCCAAATTCCCACCCTGGATCCACCCCGGAGCATGGAAAAATCAGGAAAAAATCGGGATTTGGGAGCCAAAATTCCTGAAATTCTGCCCAAAATTTCCTCAGAATTCACCCAAAATTTCCTCAAAATTCACCCAAAATTGCCCCAAATTCCCACCCTGGATCCACCCCGGAGCATGGAAAAATCAGGAAAAAATCGGGATTTGGGAGCCAAAATTCCTGAAATTCTGCCCAAAATTTCCTCAGAATTCACCCAAAATTTCCTCAAAATTCACCCAAAATTGCCCCAAATTCCCACCCTGGATCCACCCCGGAGCATGGAAAAATCAGGAAAAAATCGGGATTTGGGAGCCAAAATTCCTGAAATTCTGCCCAAAATTTCCTCAGAATTCACCCAAAATTTCCTCAAAATTCACCCAAAATTGCCCCAAATTCCCACCCTGGATCCACCCCGGAGCATGGAAAAATCAGGAAAAAATCGGGATTTGGGAGCCAAAATTCCTGAAATTCTGCCCAAAATTTCCTCAGAATTCACCCAAAATTTCCTCAAAATTCACCCAAAATTGCCCCAAATTCCCACCCTGGATCCACCCCGGAGCATGGAAAAATCAGGAAAAAATCGGGATTTGGGAGCCAAAATTCCTGAAATTCTGCCCAAAATTTCCTCAGAATTCACCCAAAATTTCCTCAAAATTCACCCAAAATTGCCCCAAATTCCCACCCTGGATCCACCCCGGAGCATGGAAAAATCAGGAAAAAATCGGGATTTGGGAGCCAAAATTCCTGAAATTCTGCCCAAAATTTCCTCAGAATTCACCCAAAATTTCCTCAAAATTCACCCAAAATTGCCCCAAATTCCCACCCTGGATCCACCCCGGAGCATGGAAAAATCAGGAAAAAATCGGGATTTGGGAGCCAAAATTCCTGAAATTCTGCCCAAAATTTCCTCAGAATTCACCCAAAATTTCCTCAAAATTCACCCAAAATTGCCCCAAATTCCCACCCTGGATCCACCCCGGAGCATGGAAAAATCAGGAAAAAATCGGGATTTGGGAGCCAAAATTCCTGAAATTCTGCCCAAAATTTCCTCAGAATTCACCCAAAATTTCCTCAAAATTCACCCAAAATTGCCCCAAATTCCCACCCTGGATCCACCCCGGAGCATGGAAAAATCAGGAAAAAATCGGGATTTGGGAGCCAAAATTCCTGAAATTCTGCCCAAAATTTCCTCAGAATTCACCCAAAATTTCCTCAAAATTCACCCAAAATTGCCCCAAATTCCCACCCTGGATCCACCCCGGAGCATGGAAAAATCAGGAAAAAATCGGGATTTGGGAGCCAAAATTCCTGAAATTCTGCCCAAAATTTCCTCAGAATTCACCCAAAATTTCCTCAAAATTCACCCAAAATTGCCCCAAATTCCCACCCTGGATCCACCCCGGAGCATGGAAAAATCAGGAAAAAAAATCAGGATTTGGGAGTCAAAATTCCTGAAATTCTGCCCAAAATTTCCTCAAAATTCACCCAAAATTGCCCCAAATTCCCACCCTGGATCCACCCCGGAGCATGGAAAAATCAGGAAAAAAAATCAGGATTTGGGAGTCAAAATTCCTGAAATTCTGCCCAAAATTTCCTCAAAATTCACCTAAAATTTCCTCAAAATTCACCCAAAATTGCCCCAAATTCCCACCCTGGAGCATGGAAAAAATCAGGATTTGGGAGCTGAAATTCCTGAAATTCTGCCCAAAATTTCCCCAAAATTTCCCCAAATTCCCACCCTGGATCCACCCCGGAGCATAGAAAAAAAATCGGGATTTGGGAGCTGAAATTCCTGAAATTCTGCCCAAAATTTCCTCAAAATTCACCCAAAATTTCCTCAAAATTCACCCAAAATTTCCCCAAATTCCCACCCTGGAGCATGGAAAAAATCGGGATTTGGGAGCTGAAATTCCTGAACATTGCCGGGACATTTTTGTGACTTTTTAAATGAATTTTTAGTGATTTTTGGGGTAATTTTCAGTGAATTTTTGGGGAAAAAGATGAAGAATTGTGGGGAACTTTTAGTAGTTTTTTAGCAAATTTTGGTAAATCTTTGACAAACTTTTGCTATTTTTTAGTAATTTTTTTTTCTTAACTTTTGGAATTTTTTGTGGTTTTCGTAATTTTTAGGGAATTTTATCGGAAATTTTTTGTGAGTTTTTAATTAATTTTGAGTGAATTTTTAGTAAGTTTTGGATGAAATTTTTGTGAATTTCTTGTGCATTTTTAGTGAATTTTTACCGAATTTTTGGGGAACTTTTGGTGACATTTTGGTGCATTTTTAGTGATTTTTTGGGTGCGTTTTTAGCGATTTTTTGGGTGCATTTTTAGTGAATTTTTAGCGATTTTTGGGTGAAATTCTAGTGAATTTTTACCGAATTTTTGGTGAACTTTTGGTGACATTTTGGTGCATTTTGACCAATTTTTGGGTGAATTTTTAGTGAATTTTTACTGAACTTTTGGTGACATTTTGGTGCATTTTTAGCGATCTTTGGGTGCATTTTCACTGAATTTTTTGTGAATTTTTAGTGATTTTTGGGTGAAATTTTTGTGAATTTTTTGTGAATTTTTGGGGAACTTTTGGTGACATTTTGGTGCATTTTTAGTGATTTTTGGTGCATTTTTAGTGAATTTTTAGTGAACTTTTAGTGAACTTTTAGTGACATTTTGGTGCATTTTTAGCGAGTTTTTTGGTGCATTTTTAGCGCATTTTGAGTGAATTTTTTTGGGTTCTTACCCCAGTCTCCTGCGGGACTCCTCCGGGGGCAGCTCCCGTTGCTCCCGCGCCTCCTGCGCCCCCCAAAGGGCGGCGTGGTCATAGAAGAGCCCCTGGGGGTCCTCGTGGCCGTGGGGAGCCCCGAAATGGGGGTGGGGGGCGTGGGGGGACCCCCCGAGGGCCAGAGCCAGCAGCGGCCACAGCGAGCACGGCAGCATCTGGGGGAAAAGGAGATTCAGGGCTGAGAATGGAGAGAAATGAGGTGAAAATGGAGAGAAATGAGGTGAAAATGGGGAAAAATCCACCCAGAATGGAGAGAAATGAGGTGAAAATGGAGAGAAATCGGCCCAGAATGGAGAGAAATGAGGTGAAAATGGGGAAAAATCCACCCAGAATGGAGAGAAATGAGGTGAAAATGGAGAGAAATGAGGTGAAAATGGAGAGAAATGAGGTGAAAATGGGGAGAAATCCACCCAGAATGGAGAGAAATGGGGTGAAAATGGAGAGAAATCGGCCCAGAATGGAGAGAAATGGGGTGAAAATGGAGAGAAATCCACTCAGAATGGAGAGAAATGGGGTGAAAATGGAGAGAAATTGGACCAGAATGGAGAGAAATGGGGTGAAAATGGGGAGAAATTGGACCAGAATGGAGAGAAATGAGCCCTAAATGTCCCAAAATGAGCCCAGAATGGAGAGAAATGAATCCTGAATGTCCTAAAGTGGAGAGAAACGAGCCCAAAATTAAAAGACATGAGCTCAGGATGTGCCAAAATTGAGAGAAATGAGCCCAGACTTGAGAAAAATTAGTGCAAAATTGAGAAAATTTGAGAGCAGTGAGCCCAAAGTGCCCCAAATTGGAGAGAAATGGGCCTGAAATTGTGAGAAGTGAGCCCAAAATGGAGAGAAATGAATCCTAAATGTCCAAAATTGAGAGAAAAGAGCCCAAGATTGAGGAAAATTGAGAGAAACGAGCTCAAAATTGAGAGAAACGAGCCCAAGATCGAGGAACATTGAGAGAAATTAGCCCAGTGTCCCAGAATGAAGAGAAATGAGCCCAAAATGTCCCAAAATTGAGAGAAATGAACCCAAGATTAAGAGAAATGAGCTCGAAATGTCCCAAACCGGAGAGAAATGAGCCCGAAATGACCCCAAATACCCCAAAATTGTCCCCAAGATCCCCCAAAACTCCCTCAAATCCTCCTCAGACCCCCTCAATCCCTCAGGACCCTTCGGGACCCTCAAGACCCCACAAAATCCCCCTCAGGATCCCTCAAAATTCCCTTCAGACACCCTTTAAATCTTCCCTAAAATCCCCCAAAAACTCCCTCAAATCCTCCTCAGACCCCTCCCCAAACCCCCTCAGAACCCCCCCCTCCAAAATC
>NW_005055132.1:13796-18106 GCF_000277835.1 Geospiza fortis
GGGGGGGAGGGCGGGGCGGGGTACTGGGATATACTGGGTTATACTGGGATATACTGGTCTGGAGTGGAGTAAATTGGGACAAACTGGTTTATACTGGTCTAGATTGGTTTACACTGGGACAAACTGGTCTATAACGGTCTGGAGTGGAGTATAGTGGGCCAAACTGGTTTATACTGGTCTGGAGTGGAGTATACTGGGATAAACTGTCTATACTGGTCTGGAGTGAAGTATACTGGGCCAAACTGGTTTATACTGGCTTGGAGTGGAGTAAACTGGGACAAACTGGTTTATACTGGGACAAACTGGTTTATACTGGCCTGAACTGGGCCAAAGTGGGTTATTCTGGGACAAACTGGAATATACTGGTTTTAACTGGGTTATAAAGGCCCAGACTGGGATGGACGGGAATATAACGCATGAAATCAGTTTGTACTGGTTTGGACTGGGATATACTGGAAACGTGAGGGGAGAAAAAGGGCGGGAAAACGTGAGGGGAGAAAAGGGGCGGCGAAAACGTGAGGGGAGAAAAGGGGCGGGAAAACGTGAGGGGAGAAAATGGGCGGGGAAACGTGAGGGGAGAAAATGGGCGGGGAAACGTGAGGGGAGAAAAACGTGAGGGGAAGAAAGGACAGAAAGCCCAAGCAACAAAAAAAGGTAAGAAATGAGGGAAAAATTGCGGCAATATCCCCCTGAATTCCTCAAGTTCCCTTCCCCAAAATCAAACACAGATTCTGGAGGTTGTTCAAACATTTTATTTCTCATGGAGCTCATGGGGCTTTGGCCGCCCTCACCCTCTTCTTCCTCACCACCACGGGCTTCTGGCTGCGCAAGATAGCGCTGGCCCGGCGCAGAGCAGCCTGGAGGGGAAAAAATTAAAAATTTAACACCCCAAAAATAAAAAAAAATAACCTTGGGGATTATGGGAGTGCACACCCTAAATTATCCCTCAGAAATCCCAGTGTAGGTTTGGGAATCACCCTCAGTTTCAGGGACCCCCAACTCCCTCCTAAGAGTTTTAAGCCTGTCCAAGATGTTTGTAAAGTCCTTTAATTTTTTTGGGTGTTTAGAACCCACCCCAATTTTGAGGATCTCTCCTCTATCAGCTTGTGAAGCTCTGGATCCCCTCCTCTGTTGTCACACCTACAAATTTTGGGGTAACCCCCAAATTTTTACGTCATCCTCCTATAAAGGTTTCCACTCCCCCATTAGCTTTCACAGCCAAAATTCCAGAATCCTCACATATTTTTGGGGTTGTCTATGGCTTTGGGGACCCCCCAGATTTTGGGGACCCCTCCTCTGCTATCACACCCACAAATTTTGGGGTAACCCCCAAATTTTTGCATCTTCCTTCTATAAAGGTTTCCACTCCCCCATTAGCTTTCACAGCCAAAATTCCAGAATCCTCCCACATTTTTGGGGTCGTCTCTAACTTTGTGGACCCTGCAGATTTTGGGGACCCCTCCCCAGATTTCGGGGACCCCCTCACCATGCGCAGGTCCCTCCTGTATCTGTTTTTGCTGATCAGGTGCCTCAGGCTCCTCAGGGAGCCGCGGGCGTCGCGCCGGATCCGCACCCGCACGTACGACGTGGCCGGCTTGCGCTGCCCTGGGGGACAAAAAATAACAAAACTTGGATTAAAATTCACCAAAATTTCACTAAATAGTCCCAAAATATTCACTACAAATGCTCAAAATATTCCCCAAAAAATTCAGAAAAAAACACAAAAAAATCCCAGAAGTTTCACTAGAGAGTCCCAAACAATTCACTAAAAATGTTTCCCAAAAAATTCACAACCACAAGAAATTCACAAAAAATGCGCTGTAGTGTCACCAAAAATTCACTAAAATTTCACTAAACAGTCCCAAAAAGTTCACTAAAAATGCTCCAAAGATGTCTCAAATAATGCACAGAAAACCACAAAATATTCACAAAAAAAGCACCAAAAATTCACCAAAGTTTCACTAAAAATTCACTAAACAGTCCCAAAAAATTCACTAAAAATGCTCAAAAAAATTCCCGTAAAATTCACAAAGAAACACAAAAAATCCACAAAAACTTCACCAAACAGGCCCAAAAATTCACTAAAAATGCTCCAAAAATTTCCCAAATAATTCACATAAAACCCACAAGAAATTCACAAAAACAAGCACCAAGAATTCACCAAAAAACCACCAATATCACTAAACAGTCCCCAAAACTTCATTAAAAATGCTTCACAAATTTCCCAAAAAATTCACAAAAAACCACAAAAATTTCACTAAGCAGTCCCAATATATTCTTCATAATTATACAAAAAATTCCCCCAAAATTCCTAGAAAAATTCACTAAAAATTCAGAAAAAATTCCCCAAAAATCCCCCCTCCCCAAATCACAACAAATTTGCTAAAAATTCGCTAAAAGTTCATTAAAAAAATTCCAAATTAAGCCACCTGAGCGTTTTTTGAGCACCACCACGATGCCTTTCCCATCCGGGGCCGGCTCCACGCCCACGGTTTTGCGGTGGATCAATCCGTTGTAGCGGAAGGAGTTGCGGGCCTTGAGGTTGTTGGGCTCCTGGAGGGGGGAGATTTTGGGGTGAATTGAAAATTTTTTGGGGTCTGGGGGTGTCCGCGACAATTTACAGAGCACCCCAAAAATTAGGGAGGTGCTCAGGAGGCTGTGGACACAGCCAGGGCTCGAATCCCAGAGGTTTGGGGTGGGCTCAGAGCATTTGAGGGATTCCCATGAGGGCCTGGGAAGTGTTTGGGGGAACCCTAAATATCTGAATAATCCCCTTTGGCTGTTAATTGGGGGTTTATTGGGGTCACCGAGGATCCCCACCCCCCTCCCGGTTTGGGGGTGCCCCCTCCCCGCACTGACGGTGCTGTAAGTCTGGTTGTTCCTCTTGAGTAGGAAACTGGAGCAGTTCCGCACCACCATCCACTGCAAATGGGCCGACATGGCGCCTGCGGGAACCGGGGAGAGGCCTCAGCGCCCGCCGCCACGCCGGCACCGCGGCTCCCAGCCCGCTCCCCGCTCCATCCCGTTCCTCCCGCCCTTAGGGACCCTTCCCCGGGGTTGGGGACCCCTCCCCCGGCACCACGGACCCCACGGGCCGCCCCAAAGCGGAGCCCCCACGCCGCACCTCCGCTCCCTGCGGCCGCCGGAAACGGAAAGAGCGAGAGGCTGCGGCGCCTTGCTAAGCTCCGCCCCCTTCGGCAATTTCCGCTCTCACTTCGGTAATCTCCGCTTTGCGTTCGGTAATCTCCGCCCGACTCTCGGAGTTCTCCGCCAACACTCGGAAATCTCCGCCAGTGTTCGTGAATCTCAGCATTCCTTCGGAAATCTCCGCTTTGTTTCGGGATTTTCCGGCCCTCTTCGGCAATCTCCGCCGTAACCTCGGAGCGGCGTTCGGGTCCTTTCGGCTCCGTGAGGGAGTTTACGTAAAATGGCGGGAAACGTGAGGGGGGAAAAACGGCGGGAAGCGTGACGGAGAAATTATGGGAAACGTGAGGGGAAAAAAGGCCAGAAAAATGAGGGAAAAGGGTGGAGAACGTGAGGGGGGAAAAGGGTGGGAAGCGTGAGGGGGGAAAAGAGCGGGAAGTGCGAGGGGAAAATTATGGGAAACGTGAGGGGAAAAAAGGCCAGAAAAATGAGGGAAAAGGGTGGAGAACGTGAGGGGGGAAAAGGGTGGGAAGCGTGAGGGGGGAAAAGAGCGGGAAGTGCGAGGGGAAAATTATGGGAAACATGAGGGGAAAAAAGGCCAGAAAAGTGAGAGAAAAGGGGGGGAAACGTGAGGTAAAAAGGGTGAGAAACGAGGGAAAATGGGTGGGAAACGTGAGGGGAAAATTATGGGAAACATGAGGGGAGAAAAGCAAGAAAAATGAGGGAAAAGGGTGGGAAATGTGAAGGGAAAAAGAGTGGGAAACATGAGGGTTCGCACCTGGAGCAGCCCTGGCAGGTGAGGCCTTACCTGAGGGGGCTTTTGGGGGAATGTGGGGTTTTTTGGGGGGGGGCCTGTGAGCTTTTCCCACAACAGTCAGGTGATACTGGGAGTTGTACTGGTTTGTAATGGTTTGCAGTGGGTTACTCTGGATGTGTTGTTTTATAGTGGGCTGTAATGGGCTGTACTGGTTTTGACTGGGCCATACTGGTTTGAACCGGGTTATCCTGGGTTACATTTAGTTATACGGGTTTATACTGGTTTATACTGGGTCCCTGAGAACCGGACGCCCATCCCCCACCCCGGCTGGGTGGGGGGGGTCCCGTGGGAACCTCACCCCCTCCCCCTCCACCCTTCCTGTTGTTTTTGGGGGGGCAGGAACTGGGAG
>NW_005055132.1:18116-19321 GCF_000277835.1 Geospiza fortis
CCATGGGAGCAGGTGAGAGGGGACCCCAAAACTGGGAACCTCCAAAAAATGAGAACCTCCAAAAATGAGAATTCTCACCCCAAAATAATGGGATCTCAACCCCCCCTGTTCTGGGTTTGGGGGTGGTTTGGGGTCGTAATTTGGGGAATTTGGGGTCTTGATTGGGGGGGGGAGAGAGTTTGGGGTCCCAAATTTGGGGGGGTTTAGAGGGATTTGGGAGTCCCAGTTTGGGGGGATTTTGGGATCTTGATTGGGGGGTTTGAGGAGGCGTTAGGGTGCGGGTTTGGGGGCTTTGGGGTCCCCAGTTTGAGGAGGTTTGGGGTCCCCAATTTGGGGAGTTTTAGAGGGATTTGGGGGTCCCATTTTAGGGGGGGTTGGGGTCCTGATTTGGGGTCCCAGTTTGGGGGGTTTTAGGGAAGTTTGAGGTCCCAGCTTGAGGGATTTTGGAGTCCCAATTTGGGGGAGTTTGGGGGATTTGGGGTCCCAATTTGGGGCTGTTTGGGGTCCCAATTTGGACAGGTTTGGGGTCCCAAATTTGGGGAGTTTTGGGGTCCTGATTTAGGGGGGTTTGGAGTCCCAATTTGCGGGGATTTCTGAGAATTTGGGGTCCTGATTAGAGGGGTTTTGGGTCTCAATTTGGGAGTGTTTGAGGTCCCGTTTTGGGGCCCCAGTTTGGGGGTATTTGGGGTCCTGATTTGAGGAGTTTGGGGTCTGGATTTGGGCTCCTAATTTGGGGAGTTTGGAGTCCTGATTTGGGGGGTTTTAGGGAAGTTTGAGGTCCCAGTTTGAGGGAGTTTGGGGTCCCAATTTGGAGGGGTTTGAGGGGGTTTTGGGGGTCACAATTTGGGGTGTTTGGGGTCTGGATTTGGGGGACTTTGGGGTTCCCATTTTGGGGGTTTGGGGTCCCAATTTGGGGGAGGTTTGGGGTCCCGATTTGGGGGAGTTTTGGGTCCCAATTCGGGGGTGTTTGGAGTCCCGATTTGGGGGGGTTTGAGGTCCCAATTCGGGGTTTTTGGGGGTCCCAAATTTGGGATGTTTGGGGTCCCCCTTTGGGGTGTTTGGGGTCCTCAGTTGGGGGGTGTTTTGGGTCCAAATTTGGGGGGTTTGGGGTCCCACTTTGGGGGTGTTCTGGGGTGTTTGGGGTCCCAGTTTTGGGATCTGTCCCCCCCGCCCTCTCCCAACCCGGTACCGGTGTCATTGTCACA
>NW_005055132.1:20752-21556 GCF_000277835.1 Geospiza fortis
TTTTGGGGGGGAATTTGTGAGGTCCCGAAGGATTTGGGGGGTCCCAATGGATTTGAGGTAGATTTGGGGGGGTCTCGGGTGGATTTTGGAGTGGATTTGGGGATCCCGATGCATTTGGGGGCTCCCGGGTGAATTTGGGGCATCCCGGGTAAACTTTGGGGTGGAATTTGGGGGGTCCCGATGGATTTTGGGGGTCCCCAGTGGGTTTGGGGTTGGTTTTGGGGGGTCCCGGCTGGATTTGGGGGTGGAATTGGGGGGGTCTCCATGGATTTGTGGGGTCCTGGGTGGATTTTGGGGTGGAATTTGGGGATCCCGATGGATTTGGGGGTCACCAATGGACTTGGGGTTGGGTTTGGGGGTCCCAGGTAGATTTGGGGGCTCCTGATGGATTTTGGGGTTCCCCAAAGCCTTTCGTGGTAGATTTTGGGGTTCCCCAGTGGATTTGGGATGGATTTGGGGGCTTCCCAATAGATTTTGGGGTGGATTTGGGGGATCCTGATGGAGTTGGGGTTCCCAAATGGATTTTGGGATAGATTTTGGGGTGCTCCAGTGGTTTGGGGTGGATTTTGGGGCTGGATTTCAGGGTTCCCCAATCGATTTTGGGGTCCCCAATAGATTTGGAGTGGATTTTGGGGCAGATTTTGGGGTTCCCCAATGAATTTGGGGGCTGAATTTTGAGGTTGGATTTTGGGGGCTAGATTTCGGGTTGGATTTTGGGGCGGATTTGGGGTTTGGAATTCGGGGTTCCCCCCCGGATTTGGGGATCCCCAATCGTTTGGGATGGATTTTGGGGTTGGATTTTGG
>NW_005055133.1:0-1655 GCF_000277835.1 Geospiza fortis
AAGTTTTGCACGCTGTCCACACCAGACTCAGCGCGCTGGAAAAGCACGGCAAAATGGCCCCCAAAATGTACCGTTTGAAGGTCTTCTTAAGTTGTCTCATCTGATTAACTCTTAAGACGTACATTATTTCTACTTATCTACCAGTAACTCATCCCTTGACTGTCCTCGTAACCTCTGCACTGTGCTTTCCTTGACCGATCACCCTGTGCCACCAACACTGCAGAAAATGGAGTAGATGAAGAAGAAGACAGGGACTACACCCAAATTCCTCCATCTTGCTTCCTATCTACACCATACTAAAAATCCCAAAACCTAAATTTCTCACCCAAATAACATACTATACTACTCTCTATTATCTATATCACACTTTGGTAAATTCTAATTTATCTCAAAGTCTTGGCAGTCCTCTCCATGGGCGAAGGTTAAAGGCAGTGTTTCTCTGGGGGTCAGAACCCCTCAGAGCAGACAGAGAAATATTCCATGTGCCCTGGGTTCCCACAGATAATAAACTTCAGAGTGAGACTTCAAAAACAATGTTTCCTGAGTTTTATTCACCCTGACCTTGGAGCAAGAAAGAGCCTGGTATTCCAACATATGGTGCCCTGCCGTCTGAGGAAAAAGCCTAAGCTCCTAGGCCAGGGTCCCTGAAGGAAGAAATCAGCAGTATATGCAGAAGAAGCAGCGTTAAGCTGGTGTGTGGCAGCGAAAAGCTGGAGAAACTGAATCTCCGGGGACAAGACCAGCTCGGATCTGAAGCTCATGTCTGCTGGCC
Source organism: Geospiza fortis (assembly GCF_000277835.1). Lineage (NCBI taxonomy): Eukaryota > Metazoa > Chordata > Aves > Passeriformes > Thraupidae > Geospiza > Geospiza fortis. The sequence continues at coordinate 773 of NW_005055133.1, forward strand.
AGAGGCGAGACCGTGAGACCGAGGTTATCAGCTGACCTTCGAGTCAGGTAGGAATCTTTTTATATCTTCCTTCACGGCCAAAAACAGTATAAAAAAGGGGAATGTAACATCCAAGACACAAAAAGAAGCAAGGGAAAAATTAGAATCCATGGTTAAAAAGCATCCTAGTCTCGTCTCAAGAGACTAATTGTGACACCTGTTAACTTGGGTCCAAGAAAAGTTTCCACCTGCATATATGGAATTGCTTTTCAGTCCATCTCTATGCGACTCTGTCAGTTTAAAAACTATATGATGAAGTCACATTAAAAAAAATCACTGCTGCAAAACTTTTGCCAGCATGTAGAGCAGTTTATGAATCTATAATCAACATAAAAGGTACACAAAATACCTCCAGCGACACTAACTCCGCACAGAAAAAAGCAGTGAGTGCGCAGGAAGGGGGAGTGGTTTCGTCAGCTCTGTCAATGTCCACAGCTTCACTGCCATTTGAAAAATCGCTGATAGCTACCCAGACGGAGGTGGAGGCAGCCCAGGCAGTCTAAGGACCCCCCAGCCTTGTGGGGATATTGCCCACAGATCGGGGAACCCATGGAATATCGGGGACCAGAGAGGGGGTGGTGCGGAACCCTTCTGTACTCAGAAAGCGGCCGACATGCAAAGTTCACAACTTAAGCAATCTACGCAGCCAGCAGCTGCACATACGATCTCAGTTACGCAAACAGCGCAAGCTCCTGACCCTGCACGGCAGGGGACAGCCAAAAAAGACGGTAACATTCTATTGCCTTGTGCCGATCAGGCAGCACACATTGCAGGGAGCAGACTGGCTCCACAGGGTGTGGCGGCAGAAGCCTCAACACTCGGGCAGAGCGGAGCGAGCGGGGTG
>NW_005055133.1:1698-1990 GCF_000277835.1 Geospiza fortis
ACAGTTTAGTACGAATCGGCGCAAGCGCACGAAAGTAGCGTAGCAGTATGCCATGAAGCGGGGAGTACACTCCCCCCTCCCGGATTCAGCCAAGAGGCACCGAAGACCCCAGTGGGCAGAGACCAGCCCAGGGTGGAGAGACACGCCCCGCCACCCAGGACGGGCGACATAACCCCCCCGAAGTGGGTGGCCGGGACGGCGCAGCCTCGCGAAGTGGGCGAGGCGACTCCCCCACACGGGGTGTCCGGCGTGCCCCAGCCTGGAGCCAGCGGGGGAGGTGGGGCGGGGGGGG
>NW_005055133.1:20001-21543 GCF_000277835.1 Geospiza fortis
GGAGACAAGGACCATAGAGCAAAGGTTATTATGGCCAGGTGCATCTTGGCACTCAGCCAAGACCACACCGTCACCATCGGGGATACCCCTTAAATACCGTTTCCCTTACATCAGTCTGTTGCATATTCATAGACCCTCATGCATATCCATAAACTAGTTTATATTTTCCAGGAACTATTTTATACGGCTCCTCCTCAGGTCCGCCTTTTTAGAGCATGCGTGTTTCTTGGCCGTGGTTTTGGCTCCTTCTCCTTATCGCTTCCAGTTTGGGCCTTGGTCCACACTGTCGTCAGATGGTGAGTGCTGATAATTGGCATATCTGTAGCAGGTTTCCTCATCCTGTGTTCAGTGGATGTTATCCCATCCAAGCAGGCATTTTAACACAAGCATAGCAATTTCACTACTATGTCTAAGCTTAATTAATGACAGAAATAAAAACTATATCTTTATAGCAAAGTTACTTTAACATCACACGTATAAAATCCATTTTAATACACACATATAAAATCCATTTTAATATTTGCGAAAAGACAATATTATAATATGTATCTATAACACTTACTATCCCAGCGCAGCGACTGTGCTCATCAGCTCTATGCTCAACAAGATGGCAGTGCGCTGCACGCATCTGCCATACAAGAAGATGGCGGCATTAGATGTGTCTCTTCCATACAAGAAGATGGCGGTGCGCTAGGTACTTCCGTAAGCAGTGCTTATGTGCTTCCTCCGACGCCACCTTGTGAACAACAAGGTGCTCAACCTCCTGCTACAGTGCCACCACTGGCTGCTTCTATTCCTACGCTTTCCAATAATTATAATGTACAGCATATACAACCAGCAACTTTTCACACGGGAGGAGGAGGAGGAATGAATGCAACGTTGAAACGTGAAAAGGGAAATCCTGACATGACAACAACGCAATTGATGGCCATGCCACTGAGATATTTTGGAGGAAATTTAGACATATAAGAAAGTATTGCCCAATAATTGCAGGAAATGTGGAAATACCAAATCTTTGTCCAAGATGCAGAAAAGGGGAACACTATGCAAATCAGTGTTATTCCAAATATGACATGGATGGAAATCTTTTACCGTGAAAAATGCTTCCCAGTGAGCGAAACCACCGTGCAAAGATACAAGTATTAGTAATGATTTAACTACCCAAAATGTCTCTGAAGGCAGAGCATTTAGGAAACATTAATCAGATCCTATCTGCAGGGTCATCAGCTGATTCCCCAATGATTCAGAGTTTTGAGGATTGTTGGTAATGAATATGTAAGCTTTGTTATTTCTGTTTTCTATAGGTAATACCAATAAATAGTAATTGTTGTTAATATTACATGAATGCTTAAAAAAAGGGTTGTCTTAACCCCTTCAAACACTTCCTGTTGATAAATTGATTATATAATGTGAATTCTCTGATTTTTGTGATAAGAAATATTATTAAGGCATTGTTATAGTACTTACAGCCAGCTTTCATGTGCTTTATTATCTCTTTGTGTGATCACCTATGTCCTGGTTCAGGGCAAATTGGGGAGAGAA
>NW_005055134.1:0-1074 GCF_000277835.1 Geospiza fortis
CGGGAATAAACACCGGGAATTACACCGGGAATTCACACCGGGAATGGCCCCGTGGGAGAGCCCCGCCCCGCTGGGGAAAACAGGGAAAAAATGGGAAAAAATGGGAACAAAAACCGGGAATTACACCGGGAATTCACACCGGGAATGGCCCCGCTGCAGCGCCCCGCCCCGCTGGGAGAAACAGGGAAAAAATGGGAATAAAAACCGGGAATTACAGCGGGAATAAACACCGGGAATGGCCCCGCCGGAGCGCGCCGCCCCGCTGGGAAAAATAGGGAAAAATGGGAATAAAAACTGGGAATTCCATCCACAGCATCGCCCGCGCCTGCGGGCCGCGCCGGAGAGCGCCGCCCCGCTGGGGATAAATGGGAATAAAACTCGGGAATTAACGGGAAAAACCGGGAATAGACACCGGGAATTACGGGTGGGGAAACCCAGGAATTCGCCCTGGGAAAAACAGGAATTACAGCGGGGAAAAAATGGGAATTGACACCGGGAATGGGTTGGGAAAATGCAGGAATGAGAGCAGGGTGACACTGGGAATTGCAGAGGGAGTGAACGGGAAAGAACAGGAATTGCAGCGGGAACTGAGAGGGAAACACCGGGAAAAGCACCCGGGAATTCCAGCGGGGATTTAAATGGGAATTCCAGCAGGGATTAAGGAGAATTCCAGCGGGGATTAACGGGAATTCCATGGGGAATTAATGGGAATTCCAGTGGGAAGTAACGGGAATTCCAGCAGGGATTAACGGGAATTCCAGGAGGAATTAATGGGAATTCAAGTGAGAATTTAACGGAATTCCAGCGGGAATTCCAGCAGGGATTAACCAGGATTCCAGTGGGAATTAGGAGGAATTCCAGCAGGGATTAACGGGAATTCCAGGGGGAATTATTGGGAATTCCAGCGGGGACTAACGGGAATTACACCAGGAATTAATGTGAACACCCAGGAGTGACACCAGGAATTAAGGGAAAACCCCGGGAATTACAGCAGGAGTGACACCGGGAACGAACGGGAATGAGCCAGGAATTCCAACGGGATTCCCAACAGGAATTAATGGGAAAAACCTGGGA
>NW_005055134.1:2106-3126 GCF_000277835.1 Geospiza fortis
CATTTTCTCCCCATTTCCCCCCCATTCCCATTTTCCCACCCAAATCCACTTTTTCCCCCCATTTCTTCCCCCCCATTTTTCCCATATTTTTCCCGTTCCTCCTGGGTTTTTCCCCATTTCCCACCCCCATTCCCACTTTTCCCATTTTCCCACCCAAATCCCCGTTTTTTCCCATTTTTCCAACTTTTGAGGGGATTCTCCCATTTTTCCCATTTCCCCATTAAAATTCCCATTTTTTCCCACCCATCACACCTCAATTCCCATTCCCCCCATTTCCCCCCAACCCCATTCCCATTTTCCCACCCAAATTCCAGATTTTCCCCATTTTTCCCACTTTGGAGGGGATTTCCCCACCCTTTTCCCATTTTCCCACTCCATATTCCCATTTCCCCCCATTTTCCCATCCCACTCCCACTTTCCCACTTTTCCATCCAAATCCCTTTTTTTGCCCATTTTTCCCATTTTCTCCCCATTTCCCCCCCATTCCCATTTTCCCACCCAAATCCACTTTCCCCCCCATTTTTCCCATATTTTTCCCGTTCCTCCTGGGTTTTTCCCCATTTCCCACCCCTTTTCCCATTTTCCCACCCAAATTCCAGATTTTTCCCATTTTCCCCCTTTGGAGAGGATTTTCCCACCCTTTTCCCCTTTTTCCCACTCTCTATTCCCATTTTCCCTGTTTTTATCTCCCCGTATTTCCCGTTTCTCCCGTTCTCCCCCCATTTTTATCCTCGTTTTTATCCCAAATTTTCCCAATTTCTCTCCCCATTTCCCCCATTTTTTTCCCTCAGTTTTCCCGGGTTTTCCCCTGGTTTTCTCCCCATTTCCCCCCTTTTCATCCCCATTTTTATCCCCCCATTTTTACCTGTTTTCCCCAGTTTTCCCCAATTTCCCCCCGGTTTTATCCCCATTTTTTCCTGTTTTTTCCCTGGTTTTCCCCCAATTTTCGCCCATTTTTCCCGTTTTTTCCTCCCCATTTTCCCTGTTTTCTTTCCCATTTTCCCCATCTCCCCCCCCCCT
>NW_005055134.1:3154-3731 GCF_000277835.1 Geospiza fortis
TCCCCCCCCCCCCCCCCCCCGTTTCTCCCAATTTTTCCTCCCATTTTTATCCCCATTTTCCCCCCAGGTTCCTCCCATTTTTTCCGTTTTCCCCATTTTTCCCCTGGTTTTCCTGGTTTTATTCCTCTTTTCATTCCTGTTTTCCCTGGTTTTTCTCCCCAGCTTCTCCTGGTTTTTTCCCCGTTTTCCCCCTATTTCTTCCCCGGTTTTTTTTCCCCTGTTTTTCCCGGTTTTGCCCCCGTTCATTCCCCCCATTTCCCCCCATTTTTATTCCCATTTTCTCCTCATTTTCCCCAGTTTTTTCCCATTTTATCCCTGTTTTTACCCCAATTTTTATCCCCCCATTGTTCCCGTTTTTCACTGACCGTGGCCGCACTTCCCACACTGGAATTCCCAGGGAATTTTCGGGATTTCCCCCCCGTTTTTCTCCCTGTTTTCCCCGCTTTTCCCCCCAGTTTTCCCCGTTGTTTTTTTTCCCGTTTTTCCTGTTTTTATCCCCATTTTCCCGTTTTCCCCCCGTTTTCCCCCCTCATTTTCCCGGGGTTTTTTCCCTGTTTTCCCCGTTTCCCCCCCCCTG
>NW_005055134.1:4990-6335 GCF_000277835.1 Geospiza fortis
TGGGGTGGTTTGTGCTGATTTGGGGGAGTTTGGGGTGGTTTTGGGGTGTTTTGGGCTGGTTCGGTGAGTTTGAGGGGTGTTTGGGGTGGTTTTGGGTCTTTCAGGAGCGGTTTGGGGATGATTTTGGGGTGGTTTGGAGTGGGTTTGGGGGGTTTGGGGCTGGATTCGGGGCGTTTTAGGTGGTTTGGGGAGTTTGGGGGTGCTTCAGGGCTGATTTTGGGGTGGTTTGGGGAGTTTTGAGGGGTTTGGGTCGGTTCGAGGAGTTGCAGGGGTGTTTTGGGTGCGATCGTGGCTGTTTTGGGGGAATTTGGGGTGTTTTAGGGGTGGTTCTGGGCGGGTTTTGGGGCATTTTGGGTCAGTTTGAGGAGTTTTAGGGGAGTTTTTGGGTTGGTTTGGGGCTGGTTCTTGGGTCACTTTGGGGCTATTTTTGGGCTGGTTTAGGGTTATTTTGGGGCTGTTTCGGGGCTGCCTTTGTGCTCATTTTGGGGCTGGTTTGGACTCATTTTGGGCTGATTTTGAGCTGTTGTGGGGTAGAATTTACTCTGATTTTTGGGCTGGTTTTGGGCTGGGTTTTCTTGGTGTTTTGGGCTGGTTTTGGGCTGGGGTTTGTCTCATTTTTGGCTGGTTTGGGGTTGTTTTTCTGGCTGGTCTTGTGCTCGTTTTTTGAGATTTTTGGGGTTTTGGGAGCCCCCCCCTACACCTGGTGCAGCCTGGGGGGGGTCCCCGTTATCTGGGGGGGGGCCAGGGTAAAGTTTGGGGGGTCCCCGTCCTGCTTTTTGGGGATTTTTTGGGCTTTTTTGGGGCTTTTTTGGGGCTGGTTAAAGGCTATTTTTTGGGCTGCTTTGGGGCTATTTTGGGGCTGTTTAAAGGCTATTTTTGGGCTGCTTTGGGGCTATTTTGGGGCTGTTCAAAGGCTATTTTTTGGCTGCTTTGGGGTGGGTTTGCGGCAGCTTTGGGCCTGTTTGGGGGCTGAGTTTGGGGCTGGGTTTGGGCTGAGTTTGGGCATTTTCTGGGCTGGGTTTGGGCTGTTTTAGGGCTGTTTTAGGGTTGGTTTTGGGCTGGTTTAGGGCTGTTTTCGGGCCACTTTGGGGCTGTTTCAGGGCCGGTTTTGGGATGTTTTGGGGCTGGTTTTGGGGCTGGTTTTGGGGCTGGTTTTGGGCTGGTTTAGGGCCATTTTGGGGCTGTTTCAGGGCCAGGTTTGGGGCAGATTTGGGGCTGGTTTTGGGGCTGTTTCAGGGACAGTTTGGGGCTGTTTTCAGACCATTTTTGGAGTGTTTAGGGGCTCTTTCACAGCTAGGTTTGGGACTCTTTCCAGGCCATTTTTGGGGCTGTTTTGGGGCTGTTT
>NW_005055134.1:9698-10853 GCF_000277835.1 Geospiza fortis
CGCCCCGGTTGGCCCCCCCCCCCAGCCCCGCCCCTCGGCCCGCGGGGATTTGGGGGCAAATTTGGGGGTTTTGGGGCATTTGGGGGGATCTGGGGAGCCTGAGGAGAGGTTGGGAGGGCCTGGGGCGTTCCGGGGGGATTTGGGGTGGACTTGGGGATGTCTGGGAGAGGCTTTTTTTGGGGCATTTGGGGGGATCTGGGGAGCCAGAGGAGAGGTTGGGAGGGCCTGGGGCGTTCCTGGGGGCTTTGGGGTGGACTTGGGGATGTCTGGGAGAGGTTTTGGGGTTATTTGGGTGGATTTGGGGAGGTTTGGGCGGATTTGGGGAGGTTTTGGGTGGATTTGGGGATATTTTGGGTGGATTTGGGGATATTTGGGGTGGATTTAGGGGGGTTCGGTTGGATGCAGGGAGGTTTTGGGTGCATTGGGGGAGATTTGTGCAGATCTGAGGATATTTCGGGTGGGTTTGGGGAGCTTTGGGTGGATTTGGGAATATTTGAGCGGATTTAGGGACGTTTTGGGTGGATTTGGGGATGGTTTGGGTGAATTTGGGATGCTTAGGGCAGATTTTGGCATGTTTGGGGTGAATTTAGGGACGTTTGGGCGGATTTGGGATATTCGGGGTTATTTGGGGTGGATTTAGGGAGGTTTTGAGGGATTTGGAAACGTTTGGGGCGGATTTGGGGATTTTGTGGCGACTTTAGGGAAGTTTGAATGGATTTGGAAATGTTTGGGTGCATTTGGGGATATTTTGGGTGGATTTGGGAATCTTTGGGGTGGATTGGAAATTGTTTTGGGTGAATTTGGGGATGTTTGGGGCGGATTTGGGGATATTTTGGGTGGATTTGGGAATCTTTGGGGTGGATTGGAAATTGTTTTGGGTGAATTTGGGGATGTTTGGGGCGGATTTGGGGATATTTTGGGTGGATTTGTGAATATTTTGGGAGGATTTGGGGATATTTGAATGGATTTGGGGATATTTGGGTGGATTTGGGGATATTTTAGATGAATTTGGGGGTATTTACGTGGATTTGGGGGTATTTTAGATGGATTTGGGGATATTTTAGATGGATTTGGGGGTATTTAGGTAGATTTGGGGATATTTTAGATGGATTTGGGTAAATTTGGGGATGTTCGCGCGCTGTGGGCGGGGCTTGA
>NW_005055134.1:10934-12063 GCF_000277835.1 Geospiza fortis
CGCTTAACGCACCCGCGGCGGCTGCTGCAGAGGGCGGGGCCACGCCCACAGTGCGTAGGGCACGCCCATAATGCGGTTTAGCCACGCCCACTTAACCACAAGAGCTCGTCGGCAGCAGAGCCACGCCCATCAGACTAAAAGGCCACGCCCCCTCCGTCAGGCCACGCCCCTGTTAGGCCACGCCCCCAGCCCCGCCCCTCGGCCCGCGGGGATTTGGGGGCAAATTTGGGGGTTTTGGGGCATTTGGGGGGATCTGGGGAGCCTGAGGAGAGGTTGGGAGGGCCTGGGGCGTTCCGGGGGGATTTGGGGTGGACTTGGGGATGTCTGGGAGAGGTTTTGGGGTTATTTGGGTGGATTTGGGGAGGTTTGGGCGGATTTAGGGAGGTTTTGGGCGGATTTGGGGATATTTTGGGTGGATTTGGGGATATTTGGGGTGGATTTAGGGGGGTTCGGTTGGATGCAGGGAGGTTTTGGGTGCATTGGGGGAGATTTGTGCAGATCTGAGGATATTTCGGGTGGGTTTGGGGAGCTTTGGGTGGATTTGGGAATATTTGAGCGGATTTAGGGACGTTTTGGGTGGATTTGGGGATGGTTTGGGTGAATTTGGGATGCTTAGGGCAGATTTTGGCATGTTTGGGGTGAATTTAGGGACGTTTGGGCGGATTTGGGATATTCGGGATTATTTTGGGTGGATTTAGGGAGGTTTTGAGGGATTTGGAAGCGTTTGGGGCGGATTTGGGGATTTTGTGGCGACTTTAGGGAAGTTTGAATGGATTTGGAAATGTTTGGGTGCATTTGGGGATATTTTGGGTGGATTTGGGAATCTTTGGGGTGGATTGGAAATTGTTTTGGGTGAATTTGGGGATGTTTGGGGCGGATTTGGGGATATTTTGGGTGGATTTGTGAATATTTTGGGAGGATTTGGGGATATTTGAATGGATTTGGGGATATTTGGGTGGATTTGGGGATATTTTAGATGAATTTGGGGGTATTTACGTGGATTTGGGGGTATTTTAGATGGATTTGGGGATATTTTAGATGGATTTGGGGGTATTTAGGTAGATTTGGGGATATTTTAGATGGATTTGGGTAAATTTGGGGATGTTCGCGCGCTGTGGGCGGGGCTTGA
>NW_005055134.1:12238-17494 GCF_000277835.1 Geospiza fortis
ACCCGTGGGCGGCCGAACCTCCTCCCACCCTGACCCCGCCCCGCGCTCCCATTGGCTCTCCCTCCTTCCAGCTCGCTCTCCCATTGGCCGAACCTCACGGGGGGCGGGCCCCTGCAGCGGGAGCTGGGCGAGAGGGACAGCAGGGAGAGCAGCCTGTGCACCAGGGTCGGGTGAGAAACGCACCAAATCCACCAAAAACTGCCCCAAATCCACCCACATCCCCTGCAGCGGGAGCTGGGCGAGAGGGACAGCAGGGAGAGCAGCCTGTGCACCAGGGTCGGGTGAGAAACGCACCAAATCCACCAAAAACTGCCCCAAATCCACCCACATCCCCTGCAGCGGGAGCTGGGCGAGAGGGACAGCAGGGAGAGCAGCCTGTGCACCAGGGTCGGGTGAGAAACGCACCAAATCCACCAAAAACTGCCCCAAATCCACCCACATCCCCTGCAGCGGGAGCTGGGCGAGAGGGACAGCAGGGAGAGCAGCCTGTGCACCAGGGTCGGGTGAGAAACGCACCAAATCCACCAAAAACTGCCCCAAATCCACCCACATCCCCTGCAGCGGGAGCTGGGCGAGAGGGACAGCAGGGAGAGCAGCCTGTGCACCAGGGTCGGGTGAGAAACGCACCAAATCCACCAAAAACTGCCCCAAATCCACCCACATCCCCTGCAGCGGGAGCTGGGCGAGAGGGACAGCAGGGAGAGCAGCCTGTGCACCAGGGTCGGGTGAGAAACGCACCAAATCCACCAAAAACTGCCCCAAATCCACCCACATCCCCTGCAGCGGGAGCTGGGCGAGAGGGACAGCAGGGAGAGCAGCCTGTGCACCAGGGTCGGGTGAGAAACGCACCAAATCCACCAAAAACTGCCCCAAATCCACCCACATCCCCTGCAGCGGGAGCTGGGCGAGAGGGACAGCAGGGAGAGCAGCCTGTGCACCAGGGTCGGGTGAGAAACGCACCAAATCCACCAAAAACTGCCCCAAATCCACCCACATCCCCTGCAGCGGGAGCTGGGCGAGAGGGACAGCAGGGAGAGCAGCCTGTGCACCAGGGTCGGGTGAGAAACGCACCAAATCCACCAAAAACTGCCCCAAATCCACCCACATCCCCTGCAGCGGGAGCTGGGCGAGAGGGACAGCAGGGAGAGCAGCCTGTGCACCAGGGTCGGGTGAGAAACGCACCAAATCCACCAAAAACTGCCCCAAATCCACCCACATCCCCTGCAGCGGGAGCTGGGCGAGAGGGACAGCAGGGAGAGCAGCCTGTGCACCAGGGTCGGGTGAGAAACGCACCAAATCCACCAAAAACTGCCCCAAATCCACCCACATCCCCTGCAGCGGGAGCTGGGCGAGAGGGACAGCAGGGAGAGCAGCCTGTGCACCAGGGTCGGGTGAGAAACGCACCAAATCCACCAAAAACTGCCCCAAATCCACCCACATCCCCTGCAGCGGGAGCTGGGCGAGAGGGACAGCAGGGAGAGCAGCCTGTGCACCAGGGTCGGGTGAGAAACGCACCAAATCCACCAAAAACTGCCCCAAATCCACCCACATCCCCTGCAGCGGGAGCTGGGCGAGAGGGACAGCAGGGAGAGCAGCCTGTGCACCAGGGTCGGGTGAGAAACGCACCAAATCCACCAAAAACTGCCCCAAATCCACCCACATCCCCTGCAGCGGGAGCTGGGCGAGAGGGACAGCAGGGAGAGCAGCCTGTGCACCAGGGTCGGGTGAGAAACGCACCAAATCCACCAAAAACTGCCCCAAATCCACCCACATCCCCTGCAGCGGGAGCTGGGCGAGAGGGACAGCAGGGAGAGCAGCCTGTGCACCAGGGTCGGGTGAGAAACGCACCAAATCCACCAAAAACTGCCCCAAATCCACCCACATCCCCTGCAGCGGGAGCTGGGCGAGAGGGACAGCAGGGAGAGCAGCCTGTGCACCAGGGTCGGGTGAGAAACGCACCAAATCCACCAAAAACTGCCCCAAATCCACCCACATCCCCTGCAGCGGGAGCTGGGCGAGAGGGACAGCAGGGAGAGCAGCCTGTGCACCAGGGTCGGGTGAGAAACGCACCAAATCCACCAAAAACTGCCCCAAATCCACCCACATCCCCTGCAGCGGGAGCTGGGCGAGAGGGACAGCAGGGAGAGCAGCCTGTGCACCAGGGTCGGGTGAGAAACGCACCAAATCCACCAAAAACTGCCCCAAATCCACCCACATCCCCTGCAGCGGGAGCTGGGCGAGAGGGACAGCAGGGAGAGCAGCCTGTGCACCAGGGTCGGGTGAGAAACGCACCAAATCCACCAAAAACTGCCCCAAATCCACCCACATCCCCTGCAGCGGGAGCTGGGCGAGAGGGACAGCAGGGAGAGCAGCCTGTGCACCAGGGTCGGGTGAGAAACGCACCAAATCCACCAAAAACTGCCCCAAATCCACCCACATCCCCTGCAGCGGGAGCTGGGCGAGAGGGACAGCAGGGAGAGCAGCCTGTGCACCAGGGTCGGGTGAGAAACGCACCAAATCCACCAAAAACTGCCCCAAATCCACCCACATCCCCTGCAGCGGGAGCTGGGCGAGAGGGACAGCAGGGAGAGCAGCCTGTGCACCAGGGTCGGGTGAGAAACGCACCAAATCCACCAAAAACTGCCCCAAATCCACCCACATCCCCTGCAGCGGGAGCTGGGCGAGAGGGACAGCAGGGAGAGCAGCCTGTGCACCAGGGTCGGGTGAGAAACGCACCAAATCCACCAAAAACTGCCCCAAATCCACCCACATCCCCTGCAGCGGGAGCTGGGCGAGAGGGACAGCAGGGAGAGCAGCCTGTGCACCAGGGTCGGGTGAGAAACGCACCAAATCCACCAAAAACTGCCCCAAATCCACCCACATCCCCTGCAGCGGGAGCTGGGCGAGAGGGACAGCAGGGAGAGCAGCCTGTGCACCAGGGTCGGGTGAGAAACGCACCAAATCCACCAAAAACTGCCCCAAATCCACCCACATCCCCTGCAGCGGGAGCTGGGCGAGAGGGACAGCAGGGAGAGCAGCCTGTGCACCAGGGTCGGGTGAGAAACGCACCAAATCCACCAAAAACTGCCCCAAATCCACCCACATCCCCTGCAGCGGGAGCTGGGCGAGAGGGACAGCAGGGAGAGCAGCCTGTGCACCAGGGTCGGGTGAGAAACGCACCAAATCCACCAAAAACTGCCCCAAATCCACCCACATCCCCTGCAGCGGGAGCTGGGCGAGAGGGACAGCAGGGAGAGCAGCCTGTGCACCAGGGTCGGGTGAGAAACGCACCAAATCCACCAAAAACTGCCCCAAATCCACCCACATCCCCTGCAGCGGGAGCTGGGCGAGAGGGACAGCAGGGAGAGCAGCCTGTGCACCAGGGTCGGGTGAGAAACGCACCAAATCCACCAAAAACTGCCCCAAATCCACCCACATCCCCTGCAGCGGGAGCTGGGCGAGAGGGACAGCAGGGAGAGCAGCCTGTGCACCAGGGTCGGGTGAGAAACGCACCAAATCCACCAAAAACTGCCCCAAATCCACCCACATCCCCTGCAGCGGGAGCTGGGCGAGAGGGACAGCAGGGAGAGCAGCCTGTGCACCAGGGTCGGGTGAGAAACGCACCAAATCCACCAAAAACTGCCCCAAATCCACCCACATCCCCTGCAGCGGGAGCTGGGCGAGAGGGACAGCAGGGAGAGCAGCCTGTGCACCAGGGTCGGGTGAGAAACGCACCAAATCCACCAAAAACTGCCCCAAATCCACCCACATCCCCTGCAGCGGGAGCTGGGCGAGAGGGACAGCAGGGAGAGCAGCCTGTGCACCAGGGTCGGGTGAGAAACGCACCAAATCCACCAAAAACTGCCCCAAATCCACCCACATCCCCTGCAGCGGGAGCTGGGCGAGAGGGACAGCAGGGAGAGCAGCCTGTGCACCAGGGTCGGGTGAGAAACGCACCAAATCCACCAAAAACTGCCCCAAATCCACCCACATCCCCTGCAGCGGGAGCTGGGCGAGAGGGACAGCAGGGAGAGCAGCCTGTGCACCAGGGTCGGGTGAGAAACGCACCAAATCCACCAAAAACTGCCCCAAATCCACCCACATCCCCTGCAGCGGGAGCTGGGCGAGAGGGACAGCAGGGAGAGCAGCCTGTGCACCAGGGTCGGGTGAGAAACGCACCAAATCCACCAAAAACTGCCCCAAATCCACCCACATCCCCTGCAGCGGGAGCTGGGCGAGAGGGACAGCAGGGAGAGCAGCCTGTGCACCAGGGTCGGGTGAGAAACGCACCAAATCCACCAAAAACTGCCCCAAATCCACCCACATCCCCTGCAGCGGGAGCTGGGCGAGAGGGACAGCAGGGAGAGCAGCCTGTGCACCAGGGTCGGGTGAGAAACGCACCAAATCCACCAAAAACTGCCCCAAATCCACCCACATCCCCTGCAGCGGGAGCTGGGCGAGAGGGACAGCAGGGAGAGCAGCCTGTGCACCAGGGTCGGGTGAGAAACGCACCAAATCCACCAAAAACTGCCCCAAATCCACCCACATCCCCTGCAGCGGGAGCTGGGCGAGAGGGACAGCAGGGAGAGCAGCCTGTGCACCAGGGTCGGGTGAGAAACGCACCAAATCCACCAAAAACTGCCCCAAATCCACCCACATCCCCTGCAGCGGGAGCTGGGCGAGAGGGACAGCAGGGAGAGCAGCCTGTGCACCAGGGTCGGGTGAGAAACGCACCAAATCCACACCAAAAACCCCCAAATCCACCCACATCCCCTGCAGCGGGAGCTGGGCGAGAGGGACAGCAGGGAGAGCAGCCTGTGCACCAGGGTCGGGTGAGAAACGCACCAAATCCACCAAAAACTGCCCCAAATCCACCCACATCCCCTGCAGAGGGAGCTGGGCGAGAGGGAGAGCAGCCTGTGCACCAGGGTCGGGTGAGAAATGCACCCAAATCCACCTAAATGTACCTAGATGTACCTAAATCCCCTGAAACCTGCCCCAAATCCCCTGAAACCTGCCCCAAATCCCCTGAAACCTGCCCCAAATCCCCTGAAACCTGCCCCAAATGCACTGAAACCTGCCCCAAATGCCCTGAAACCTGCCCCAAATGCACCGAAACCTGCCCCAAATGCCCTGAAACCTGCCCCAAATCCACTGAAACCTGCCCCAAATCCACTCAAACCTGCCCCAAATCCACTCAAACCTGCCCCAAATCCACTCAAACCTGCCCCACATGCACTGAAACCTGCCCCAAAT
>NW_005055134.1:17667-21518 GCF_000277835.1 Geospiza fortis
CTGAAACCTGCCCCAAATGCACTGAAACCTGCCCCAAATGCACTGAAACCTGCCCCAAATGCCCTGAAACCTGCCCCAAATGCACCTAAATGTACCTAAATCCTGGAAATCTGCACCTAAATCCACTTAAAATCCACTTCAAACTGCCCAAAATCCTGAAAAGCTGTCCCAAAATCCATCAAAACCTGACCAAAATCCTGATAAACTGCCTCAAAATCCATCACTGTGACCAAAATCCATCCAAACTGCCCCAAAATCATCCAAACCTGATCAAAATCCATCCAAACTGCCCCAAAATCATCCAAACCTGATCAAAATCCATGTAAACTGCCCCCAAATCCATCAAAACCTGAAATAAACTGCCTCAAAATCCATCACTGTGACCAAAATCCATCCAAACTGCCCCAAAATCATCCAAACCTGATCAAAATCCATCTAAACTGCCCCCAAATCCATCAAAACCTGAAAAAAATCTGCTTAAAACTGCCCCACAATCCATTAAAACCTGACCAAAATCCATCAAACTGCCCCACAATCCACCAAAACCTGAGCAAAATCCATCCAAACTGCCCCAAAATCATCCAAACAGCCCGCAAAATCAATCAAAACTTGACCCAAATTCATCTAAAGTGCCCCAAAATCCATCCAAACTGCTCCAAAATCATCCAAACCTGACCGAAATCCATCTTAAGTGCCCCAAAATCTGTCAAGGTCACAAAAATTCCTTCAGAGCCCTTCTGAAAATCCCTGAAATTTCCCCAAATTGCTCCAAACTCCCTCAAGATCCCCAGAATTCCCTCAGAACTCTACTGAGAATCCCTAAAATTCCCCTGAATAGCCCCAAAATTCCCTCAACCGTTTCAAAAATCCCTGACATTTCCCCAAAACCCCTGAAGATCCCCAGAATTCCCTCAGAACCCTTTTGGAAATCCCTCAAATTTGCCTGAATTGCTCCAAAACCCCTCAAGAGCCCCATAATTCCCTCAAAACTCTTCCAAAAATCCCTGAAATTTCCCAAAATCCCCATAATTCCCTCAGAACCCTTCTGAAAAATCTCTGAAATTTCCCTGAACTGCTCCAAAAGCGCCTCAAGATCCCCAAAATTCCCTCAGAACCCTTTGGAAAATCCCTGAAATTTCCCTGAATCCCCTCAAAACCCCTGAGGATCCCCAAAACTCCGTCAGAACTCTCCCAAAAATTTCTGCAATTCCCCCAGTTGCTCCAAAACCCCTAAAGATCCCCGAAATGCCCTCAAAACCCTTCTGAAAATCTCTGAAATTCCCCTGAACTGCTCCAAACTCCGTCAAGATCACCGAAATTCCCTCAGAACCCTTCAGAAAATCCCTGAAATTTCCCTGAATCCCCTCAGAACCCTTCAGAAAATCCCTGAAATTTCCCTGAATCCCCTCAGAACCCTTCAGAAAATCCCTGAAATTTCCCCATATCCTCCCAAACCCCCTCACGGTCCCTCAGAACCCTCGTGAAAATCCCTCAAGAAACTCACCCAAAATTCTCCAAGTTCCCCGAAATCCGTGATTCCCCAGTTTTATGGGATTGTTGTTTCCCTGGAGCTGCAGGTGTCTCAGTGCCGTGAGGAGCTGGAGCAGAGCCGGGGCTCAAATTCCCTCAAGATCCCCAAAATTCCCTCAGAACCCTTCGGGAAGTCCCAGAAAATTCCCCAAATCCCCTCAAAACCCCGGAAGATCCCCAAAATTCCCTCAGAACCCTTCGGGAAGTCCCAGAAAATTCCCCAAATCCCCTCAAAACCCCGGAAGATCCCCAAAATTCCCTCAGAACCCTTCGGGAAGTCCCAGAAAATTCCCCAAATCCCCTCAAAACCCCGGAAGATCCCCAAAATTCCCTCAGAACCCTTCGGGAAGTCCCAGAAAATTCCCCAAATCCCCTCAAAACCCCGGAAGATCCCCAAAATTCCCTCAGAACCCTTCGGGAAGTCCCAGAAAATTCCCCAAATCCCCTCAAAACCCCGGAAGATCCGAAATCCCTGAAAAAATGGGAATTTTGGAGCCATTTTGAGCGCTCCCATCTGGAATCCATTGGGGGGCGGGGGGGGGTAAAAAATGGCGGGAAGCTGTGAGGGGAAAATCCGCCAGGGGGCGCCAAAATGGGCGGGAAAATGAGGGGTTGGCACCAAAATCGCTCTGAAATTGCCTTGAAATGTGGGGAAAATGGGAATTTTCACCAATCCAGCTACCAAAATGGGTGGGAAAATGAGGGGTTGGCCCCAATTTGGGCTTTTTTGGCACCAAAATTGCTCTGAAATTGCCTTGAAATGTAGAGAAAATGGGAATTTTCACCAATCCAGCTGCTTCTGTCCCCGAAATCCCTCAGGGTTTCCTGAAAATGTGCGAAACTCTGGGATTTTGGGGCTGTTTTGTTGCTCTCTGACCTGAAATCCACCAGGGGGCACCAAAAAGGGCGGGAAAATGTGAATTTTGTGCCAGTTCTGCTTTCTTGGGGTCAAAATCCTTCAAGGGAACATCAAAACTTGGGAAAGACGGGAATTTTCACTAATTCAGTGGATTTTGCACCCAAAATCCCTCAGAGAGTGCCTCAGAATCCACAAAACCCAGGGATTTGGAGATGTTTTGTTGCTCTGGGGGGCCAGAAAAATGCAGGAAAATGTGGGATTTACGCCAATTTTGGCTTTCTTGGTGTGGGAGTCACCCAGGGAATGCCTCAGAATTTGAGAAAAATGTAAATTTTTACCAATTCAGCTGCTTTTGCACTCAAAATGCCTCAGGAGATGGTTCAAAATCCACAAAAAACCCCAGGAATTTGGAGCCATTTTGTTGCTCCAGAGCCCCAGAAAATGGCAGGAAAATGAGGGTTTGTGGCAATTCCGGCTTTTTGGTGTCAAAAATTCTTCAGAAGACTCCTCACAATGTGGTAAAAATGTGAATTTTCACCAATTCAGCTGCTTTTGTAACCGAAATTCTTCAGGGTGCTTCAAAATTAATGAAAAACTGGGGTTTTAGAGCTGTACAGTCAATCTCCAGGCTGAAAGCCACCAGGGGTGCCAGAAAAGGTTGGAAAAATGAGGGGTTTGTGTCAATTTGGATTTTTTGGCATCAAAATTTCTCAGGGAGTGCCTAAAATATGGGGGAAATTGTGAAAAATGGGAATTTTCAACAACTCCACTGATTTTGCACCTGAAATCCCTCAGGGTGTTCAAAATGTTGAGGGAAAAAAAAGTGAATTTGAATCATTTTTGCTGAGTTTCAACTCAAAATCCTCTAGGGGACGCAAAAAAAAGGCGGGAAAATGAGAGCTTTGCATGGATTGTAGTGAAACCCCTCAGAAAGCGCCTCAAAATATGGGAATTTTAACCCCAAATTCCTTGGGGAGTGTCAGAAATTCTGCAAAATATGAGGAAAACCGGGGTTTTTTTGCGAGTTTCTCTCCTGAGCACCAGAAAACACCTCAAAATATGGGAATTTTAACCCCTAATTCCTTGGAGAGTGTCAGAAAATGTGCAAAATATGAGGAAAACCGGGATTTTTTTGCGAGTTTCTCTAGTGAGCAGCTGAAAAGGCTCAGAAGAGAAGAGGGGAATGCGGGTGCAAAATGTCGGGGGAAAAAAACGGATTTTGAATCATTTCTGCTGTGTTTCCACTCAAAATCCGCTAGGGGGCGCCAAAAAAGGCGGGAAAATGAGAGCTTTGCCTGGATTGTGGCGAAACCCCTCAGAAACCGCCTCAAAATATGGGAATTTTACCCCCAAATTCCATGGATAATGTCAGAAAATCTACAAAATATGAGGAAAACCGGGTTTTTTTTTTGCGATTTTCTCTCCTGAGCGGCTGAAAAGGCTCAGAAGCGAGGGGGGCTGT
>NW_005055135.1:0-682 GCF_000277835.1 Geospiza fortis
GACAATTTGGGGACATTTTGGGGTCCCCACCCCATCCCCCTCCCAGAAAATTCCAACTCCAGAGAAATTTGGCCTCAATTTGAAGAAAAATCCCCCCAAAATTCCCTTTTTTTTTTTGGGAATTCCCTTTGATTTTGTGGGTAAAAAAAAAGGAGATTTTGGTGAAATCAAAAATCAGGGATTGATTGAAAATTGCAGCTCCGAATCCCAAAGAATTCCGGGATTTTTTGGTTTTTTTGGGAATTTTTTTAGGGAAAAGAATGAAAATCACAGAGATGGAGACTGAACTTCTGCTGGAAAAGGGAAATTTTGGGGTAAAAAAATCAGAAATTTCTCCCCAAAAATTCCCCCTTGCAATGGGAATTCCCAAATCCTCCCTGGCAATTAAAATCAGGAAAATTAAAAGGAAAAAAATCCAATTTTTTTTGGCAAAAATCTTCCCTAAAATTGAGGAATTTTGGGGGAAAAAAAAAAGACATTTTCAGGAATTTTTCCAAATTTCCAACTTTTTATTTTTCCCATTTTTTGGGGTTTTTTTTCTTCCTGAAATGTGCACAGAATTCCTCAGGAATGAGAAAATTCGGGAATTTCTCCTCTTTCGTGGCTTCTTCATCCTGGAAAAGGAAAAAAAAATAAAAATCAGGAATGGGGGGGAAAATGGGGAAAAATGAATTTTCCAGGA
>NW_005055135.1:794-8189 GCF_000277835.1 Geospiza fortis
AAAAAAACCTGGAAAATTGGGAAAATGAGGGGAAATTTGAGGAAAATCAGGGAAAATATTAAAAATTTGGGAAAAGAATTGGGAAATTGGGGGGAAATAAGGAAAATTGGGGAGGAAAACGTGGAAAATTAGAAGAAAATGGGAAATTGTGGGGAAAATGATGGGAAATTGGGAAAAATGAAAATTGGGGAAAAAATGGGAAATTGGGGGGAAAATGATGGGAAATGAATAAAAACTGTGGGAAATCAGGGAGAAAAGCAGGAAAATTTAGGGGGGAAATTGGGAAAATTGGGGGGAAAATTGAAAATTGGGGAAAAGAACGTGGAAAATTGGGGGGAAAGAATGGAAAATTAGGGAAAAATGGGGGGAAAAATTGGGGGGAAAATAATGGAAAATCGGGGAAATTGGGGAAAAATGAAAATTAGGGAAAACAAGATGGGAAATATGGGAAAAAACCCATTGAAAATTAGGGAAAATCACTGGAAAATTGGGATTTTTAGGGGAATTTTGGGAACATTTTGGGGAAAAATCCCAAATTCCCTGGCTGGAATCCTCACCTGGAATCCTCAGGGCTCTTCCAAGGTTTTCTCTTCCTCCTTTTCCGGGGATTTTTCCTCTTTTTCTGGATTTTTTTCCGGATTTTCCTCCTCAGTTTGAGTTTGGGGGGAAATCCCGAATTCCTGGGATTTTTCGGGGGGATTTTCTGGGGAATTTTGGGGATTTTCTTGGGAATTTTCTTGAGAATTTTGGGGATTGTCTTGGGGATTTTCCTGGGAATTTTTGAGATTTTCTTGGGAATCTTCCTGGGAATTTTTTGGGGGATTTTCCTGGGATTTTTTGGGGGGATTTTCCTGGGGATTTTTGGGATTTTCCTGGGGATTTTCTTGGGGATTTTCGGGATTTTCTTGGGGGTTTTCCTGGGAATTTGTGGAATTTTCGGGAATTTCGGGCTCCTCCAGGAACGGGGGCACCAGGAGGGGCCCGGGGGCCGTGAGGAATTCCTGGGATTTGGGGCAATCCTTGGCAATTTGGGATTTTTCCGGGGAATTTTCCGGAATTTCCGCGGCTTTGGGGCCCTCCTGGGGCTGCTCCGTGAAGGGATCTTCACCCTGCAGGGGGAAAAATGGGAATTTTGGGGGGAAATCAGGGGAAATTGGGAATTTTGGGGTTGGGATAAATTGGGGGGGGAACATGGAAATTTGGGGGAAATGGAGGAAAAAAGGGGAAATTGGGGGAAAAGATTGAAAATTTGGGGGAAATGGGAATTTGGGGGGAAATGGGGGGGAAAGGGAAAATTAGGGGGAAAACATGGAAATTAGGGGAACAACAAGGAAAATAATGGAAATTTGGGAAAAATCAGGGAAAACAGGCAAAATTGGGGGGAAAACCATGGAAAATTGGGAAAAATGGGGGAAAAACAGGAATTGGGGGAAAGGAAAAATTGGGAAAAAAACCAAAGGAAATTTGGGGGAAATGGTGGGGGGGGGAGAAACATGGAAAAATTGGGGGAAAATCCTGGAAATTTGGGGAAAATTGGGGGGTAAACCATTGAAAATTGGGGAAAACCAGGGAGAATTGAGGGTAAAACCACGGAAAATTGGGAAAAAAGGGAAATTAGGGGAAAAACCGTGGAAAATTGGGAGGAAATGGAAATTCCAGGAATTTGGGAAGAGGAGGAGAAACCTCAAAGCTCCAAAGGGGAAAAATCAGAATAAAATGGACCTGGAATTGTCCCCAAATCCTGCCAGAGGGGGGATTGGGGGAATTTTTTGTGTTTTTCTGGGACTATTCAGGGTTTTCTTTGAAATTTTCAGGTTTTTGGGGGGGGAGTTTTGTGGGGATTATTTTTCGAGATTTTTTTTTGTTTGTTTGTTTGTTTAATTTTTGGCTTTTTTGGGGAATTTTCTAGGGGTTTGTTGTTGTTGTTGGTTTTGGGAATTTTTAGGGTTATTTGGCAATTTTTGGGGGGGTTTTTTGGGGAATTTTGGGGGGAATTTTCAGGGTTTTTTGGCAATTTTTTGGAGTTTTTTGGGGGAATTTTGGGGGGAATTTTCAGGGGTTTTTTGGGAATTTTGGGCTTTTTCTGGGAATTCTCAGGCATTACCTGGACTCCTTTTCCAGCTGGGAATTGCTTCCCTGGGATTTCAGGGAATTTCTGAGAAATTTTTGGAATTTCTGGGAATTTGGGGTTTTTGGTTTTTTTTCCTCTGGGGAGATTTTTTCCAGGATCGGCTCCGCGGGATGGAGAGATTCCAGTTTGGGATGGGCTGGGCTAATGGGAATTGCTGGGAATTATTGAGATAATAATGGCAATTACTGGGAATTATTGAGATAATAATGGGAATTACTGGGAATTATTGAGATAATAATGGGAATTGCTGCTCTGGGCTAATGGGAATGACTGGAGCCCTGGACTGGGATTTGGGAATGATCCCATCCCAAACTGGGAGAACAGGAATCCCTTTTTTGGGATCCCAAATCCCTTTTTTGGGATCTCAGTCCCCTCCTTTGGGATCCAAAGTCTGGTTTTTTTGGGGGATATTCCCAGAATCCCAAATCCATTTCTTTTTGGGGGATCCAAGGTCCCTTTTCCAGGATCCCAAATCCTTTTTCCTTGCAAAGTCTCTGCTTGCCCCAGGATCCCCCATCCCTTTTCCCGGGACCCAAATCCCATTTTCCTCTGGACCCAGGGTCCGTCTTCCCAGGATCCCAAATCCCTTTGGTTGGGATCCCAAATCCCTTCTGTTCCCAGCATCCAAGGTCCTTTTTTTGGGAGCCAAAATCCCATTTTTCCCAAGGACCCAAGGTCCGTCTTCCCAGGATCCAAACTCCTTTTTCCTTGGACTCCAAAGTCTCTTTTCCCCAGGATCCAAATCCCATTCTTTGGGCTCCAAATCCCTTTTTCCCCAGGATCCAAAATCCCTTTTTTTTCCTGGGATCCAAATCCCTTCTTTTCTTGGGATCCAGGTTCCCTTTCCCCAGGATCCAAAGTTGTTTTTTGGGATCCCAAATCCCATTTTTCCCGGGATCCAGCCTGCCTTTGCCCAGGATTTGGGGTCACTTTTCCCAGGATCCAAAGTCCCTCTTCTTGGGCTCCAAATCCCTTTTTCTTTGGGATGCAAATCCCACTGTTCCCAGGACTCCAGGTCCGTCTTCCCGTGATCCAAAATCCCTTTTTTTTTGTTTTTCCCCCGGGATCCAGCGTCCCTTCTTTTGGGATCCAAAGTTGCTCTTCTTGGCATCCAAATCCCATTTTGTCCTGGGATCCCAAGTCCCTTTTTTTGGGGTGCAAAGTCCCTTTTTGCCCTGGACTCAAAGTCCTTTTTCTCCTGGGATCCAAAATCCTTTTTCCCAGGATCCACATCCCATTCTTTGGCATCCAAATCCCATTTTCCCCCGGACCCCAGGTCCGTCCTCCCAGGATCCAAAATCCATTTTCCTTGGGATCCAAATCCCGTTTTTTGGGATCCAAATCCCGTTTTTTGGGATCCAAATCCCGTTCTTTGGGATCCAAATCCCCTTTTCCCCAGAATCCAACGTACCTTCTTCTCCTGGGATCCAGCGTGCCTTTATCCCAGAACCCAACATTGCTCTTCTTGGGATCCAAATCCCTTTTTTTTGGGATCCAAAATCCCATTTTTCCCTGGGCTCCAGGTCCCTTTGCCCAGGATTTGGGGTCACTTCCTGGGATCTGAAGTCCCTCTTCTTGGGATCCAAATCCTCTTTTCCCCGGATCCTTTTTCTGGGATCCAAAATCCCATTTTTTCCTGGGATCCACCATCCCTCTTCTTGGGATCCAAGGTCCTTTTCTTTGGGATCCAAATCCCATTTTGCCCCGGACCCAAGGTCCGTCTTCCCGCGATCCAAAATCCCTTTTTTTTGGGATCCAAAGTCCCTTCTCTTCTTGGGATCCAAATCCCATTTTGGGGATCCAAGGTCCCTCCATCCCAGCATCCAAGGTGCTTTGGGATCCAAATCCCATTTTTCCCAGGACCCAAGGTCCGTCTTCCCAGGATCCACATCCCATTCTTTCCCTGGATCCAAAATCCCTTTTTTTCCTGGGATCCAAAGTCCTTTTCCTTGGGATCCAAGTCCCATTATTGTCTGGGATCCAAATCCCATTTTTCCCAGGACCTGAGGTCCATCCTCCCAGCATCCAAAATCCTTTTTCCTCGGACTCCAAAGTTCTTTTTTTTTTGGGATCCAAATCCCATTTTTCCCGGGATCCAGCGTCCCTTTGCCCAGGATTTGGGGTCACTTTTCCTGGGATCCAAAGTCCCTCTTCTTGGGCTCCAAATCCCATTTCTCCCTGGACCCACGGTCCGTCTTCCCGAGATCCAAATCCCAATTGTCTGGGATCCAAATCCCAATTTTCTGGGATCCAAATCCCAATTTTCTAGGATCCAAATCCCAATTTTCTGGGATCCAAATCCCAATTTTCTGGGATCCAAATCTCAATTTTCTAGGATCCAAATTCCCTCCTTTATCATCCCAGGACTCCAGGTCCGTCTTCCCAGGATCCAGAGTCCATTTTTTGGGGATCCAAAAATCCCTTTTCTCCCGGGATCCAAAGTCCCTTCCTTTGGGATCCAAATCCCATTTTTTAGGGATCCCAATCCCATTTTTAGGGATCCCAATCCCATTTTTAGGGATGCAAATCCCATTTTTCCCAGGACCCGAGGTCCTTTTTCCCCTGGGATCCAAAGTCCCTCTTCTTGGGCTCCAAGGTCCTTTTTCTTTGGGATCCAAGTCCCTTCTTTTCCTGGGATCCAGCGTCCCTTCTCCTTGGACTCCAAATCCCGTTTCTTTGGGATCCAAACCCCGATTTTCCCCGGACTCAACGTCCGGGATCCAGCGTCCCTCTGCCTTTCCAGGCCCTTCTTGGCATCCAAATCCCATTTTTTGGGATCCAAATCCCATTTTTTGGGATCCAAAGTCCCTTCTTTTCCCGGGAGCCAACGTCCCTTTCCCCAGGATTTAGGGTGGCTTTTCCTGGGATCCAAAATCCCATTTTCCACGATCCAAAATCCCATTTTTCCTGGGATCCAAAATCCCATTTTCCTGGGATCCAAAATCCCATTTTCCTGGGATCCAAAATCCCATTTTCCTGGGATCCAAAATCCCATTTTCCTGGGATCCAAAATCCCATTTTCCTGGGATCCAAAATCCCATTTTCCTGGGATCCAAAATCCCATTTTCCTGGGATCCAAAATCCCATTTTCCTGGGATCCAAAATCCCATTTTCCTGGGATCCAAAATCCCATTTTCCTGGGATCCAAAATCCCATTTTCCTGGGATCCAAAATCCCATTTTCCTGGGATCCAAAATCCCATTTTCCTGGGATCCAAAATCCCATTTTCCTGGGATCCAAAATCCCATTTTCCTGGGATCCAAAATCCCATTTTTCAGGATCCAAAATCCCATTTTTTGGGATCCAAATCCCATTTTTGGGATCCAACTCCCATTTCTGGGATGCAAATTCCCATTTTTTGCACCCAGCTCCCATTTTTCCCAGGACCCAGAGGCACAGGCACCGGTTTTTTTTTCCCACTTTTTTCCCTTCTTTTCTTTTTTTCTCCCATTTTTTTCCCCATTTTTTCCAACTTTTCCCAGCCTGGGTTGACCCCAAACTTTTGGGATCGGGGGAGGAATTTTTGGGGTCTCGGAGCTTCTCCCGCCGGAATCGCCGGGAATCCTCCGGAGGCGCCTCCGATCCTGCGGCCGATCCTGCCCGGAACGTTCCGGAAAATTCCGGAATTCCCGGCCCAGCCCCCAAGTCTGGCGTTCCCGAGGGGAAAAAATCCAAATTTTGGGGAATTTTGGGGGAATTTTGGGGGGGTTTGGAATTTTGGGGATTTTGGGGGATTTTGGGGGATTTTGGGGGGGTTTGGATTCCTGGGATTGGGATTTAGGGCTGGAGCTGCCCCCAAATTCTCAAAATTCTCAAAATTCTCTAAAATTCCCCAAATTCCTGAATGGCAGCCACGGCTCCAGGGGGGATTTTTGGGACAATTCCAGGATTTTGAGGCATTTTTGCTTTAATGCTGAGGAGATGAAGGGAAAAATTGGGAAAAAAATCCCCAAAAATTGAGAAAAAAATCTCCAAAAAAATGGGAAAAATTCCCCCCAAAATCGGGAAAAAAATCTCCAAAAATTGGGAAAAATTCCCCCAAAAATGGGAAAAAAAATCTCCAAACATTGGGAAAAATTCCCCCAAAAATTGGGAAAAATTCCCCCAAAAAATGGGAAAAATTCCCCCAAAATTGGGGGAAAATTCCTAAAAAAATCGGGAAAAAATTCCCCAAAAAAAGCCCAAAAGTGGCAAAACCATTGGAAAAATGAGGAAAAAAAAGAAGAGGGGGTGGGAAAAAAACCAGGGAAAAAAAGAGAAAAATTCCAGGATTTTTTGGGGATTTGGGTTCTGGGGATGCCAAAAAGGTGAAAAAAAAAAAGGTAAAAAAATTCCCCAAATCTGCCAAAATTCACTGGAAAAAACACCAAAAAAACCCCCAAAATGGGATAAAAACCACCAAAAAACTGGGAAAATTGTGGATTTTTAGTGAATTTTTAGGGGGAATTTTTGGGGATTTTTGGGAGGATTTGGGGGGAATTTTTTCGGGGATTTTTTGGGGGCAGGATTTTTTGTGGGATTTTTTTTTAGAATTTTTTGGGGATTTTTGGGGGGAATTTTGGGGAGATTTTTGTGGGATTTTTTTTTTTAATTTTGGGGGATTTTTGGAGATTTTTTGGGGACATTTTTTGGGGATTTTTGGGGATATGGTTTTGATTTTTTGGGGGAATTTTTTGGGATTTTTTTTTATTATTTTTTTGGTTTTTGTGGGATTTTTGTAGGATTTTTTGGGGGAATTTTTGGGATTGTTTGGGAAGGGGCCCCCAGGAGGCTGGAAATTCCTGGGCAGGGCCGTTCCCACATTTTTTGTGATTTCTGGGCGATTTTGGGGGGAATTTTTGGGAAATTGTTTTGGATTTTTATGGGAATTTTGGGGGGATTTTTGTGGAATTTTTTTTGAATTTTTTTTTAATTTTCTGGGCGATTTGGGGGGGATTTTTGGTGATATTTTTGGGAGGATTTTCTTGGGGATCTTTTTGGGATTTTTGGGGGGAATTCTTTAGGATTTTTTTGGAAATTTTTTGGTATTTTTGGGGGGGATTTTTCTGGATATTTTTTTGATTTTTGGGGCGATTTTTCTGGAATTTTGGGGGGATTTTTCTGGAATTTTTGGTGGATGTTTTTGGGATTTTTGGGGGCAATTCTTTGGGATTTTTTGGAAATCTTTTTGTAATTTTGGGGGGAATTTTGGGGATTTTTTTTTCATTTTTTGGGCAATTTTTCTGGAATTTTTGTGGAATTTTGGGGGGATTTTTGTGAAATTT
>NW_005055135.1:9962-14677 GCF_000277835.1 Geospiza fortis
TTCCAGGGGGGTTTGGGGGAAAAATTTGGATAAATCCCGGAATTCTGGGAATTCCAGGGGGTTAGAGGGAAAAATCCCGGAATTCTGGGAGTTCCAGAGGGTTTGGGGGAAAATCCCAGAATTCTGGGAATCCCAGAGGGGTTTGAGGGGAAAATCAGGAGAAATCCTGGAATTCTGGGAATTCCACAGGGGTTTGGGGGGAAAACGGGGAAAATCCCGGAATTCTTGGAATTGCAGAGTGGTTTGGGGGGGGGAAATGGGGATAAATCCCAGAATTCCGGCAATTCCAGGCGGGTTCGAGAGGAAAATCAGGATAAATCCAGAATTCTGGGAATTCCAGAGGGTTTGGGTGGAAAATCCCAGAATTCTGGGAATTGCAGAGGAGTTTGGGGGGGGAAATCCCGGAATTCCCAGGGGAACGTCGGGAAAAATCCCGGAATTCCGGGAGTTGCAGGGGGGTTTGGGGGGAAAAATCGGGAAAAATCCCGGAATTCTGAGAATTCCAAAGGGGTTTGGGGGGAAAATCTTAGAATTCTGGGAGTTCCAGGGGGATTCGAGGGAAAAATCCCCGAATTCTGGGAATTGCAGACTCATTTGGGGGAATAGTCAAGATAAATCCCGGAATTCTGAGAATTCCAGGGGGGTTTGAGGGGAAAACGGGGAAAATCCCGGAATTCCAGCAGTTCCAGAGGGTTTGGGGGGAAAAATCCTGGAATTCTGGGAATTGCAGAGGGTTTGGGGGAAAATTGGGATAAATCCCAGAATTCCGGGAATTCCAGAGGGGAAAATCGGGATAAATCCCGGAATTCTGAGAATTCCAAAGGGGTTTGGGGGAAAATCCCGGAATTCTGGGAATTCCAGAGTGGTTCAAGGGCGAATAATCAGGATAAATCCTGGAATTCTGGGAATTCCAGAGGAGTTTTAGCGGAAAATCCCAGAATTCTGGGAATTCCAGAGGGTTTGGGGGGAAAATCCTGGAATTCTGGGAATTGCAGACTCGTTTGGGGGAATAATCAGGATAAATCCCAGAATTCTGGGAATTCCAGAGGGTTTGAGAGAAAAATGGCGATAAATCCCGGAATTCCTGGAATTCCAGAGGAGTTTGAGGGAAAAATCCCAGAATTCTTGGAATCGCAGAGGGGTTTGGGGGGAAAATCAGGATAAATCCCGGAATTCCTGGATTTCCAGAGGGGTTTGGGGGGCTGAGGGCTCAAAAAGGGGTGGGAATGAAGGAAAATTGGGAAAATCATGGAATTCCAGGAATTCCAGAGGGGTTCAAGGGAAAAAATCTCAGAATTCCGGGAATTGCAGAGGGGTTTTGGGGGGAAAATCGGGATAAATCCCGGAATTCTGCAGGGATTTGGGGGAAAATCCCAGAATTCCGGGAATTCCAGAGGGGTCTGGGGGCTCCGGGAGGGCTGGGAATGGGGGAAATGGGGAAACTTCCCGGAATTCCTGGGGTTCTGCTAAATCCAGGACAAATCCCATCTAAACCCGGCCTAAACCTGGGTTAAACCTGTCCTAACCCCGGATCCTCACCCTGAGGCTGCGCTTGTGCTGACTCTCAGATAAATTTGCTGTAAACCCGGCCTAACCCCTGGGTAAGCCCAGCCTAACGCCACGCTCTCACCCCGCAGCTGCAGCTGTGCTAAATCCAATCCAAGTCCAGCCTAAGCCCGCGTTAAGCCTGGCCTAACCCCCTGGTTTCTCACCCTGTGGCTGCGGCTGTGCTAAATCCACTAGAAATTCAGGATAAACGCAGCCTAAATCTGAGTTAAGCCCGGCCGAAACCCGGTGTCTCGCCCTGCGGCTGCGGTTGTGCTAAATCTGGGATATAAACCCGGGATAAATCCCATCTAAACCCACACTAACCCCGGCCTAACCCCGAGTTAAACCCGGCCTAAGCTCAGCTCCTCACCCTGCGGCTGCGGTTGTGCTCGGCAGATCTCAGGTGTCTCTGGAGCAGGTGGCCCTGGGATACATCCCATCTAAACCCGGCCTAAACCCGAGTTAAACCCAGCCTAAGCCTGGTGTCTCACCCTGCAGCTGTGGTTGGGCTACATCTGATATAAATCCAGGATAAATCCCATCTAAACCCACACTAAACCCACACTAAACCCAGCCTAACCCCGAGTTAAGCCCGGCCTAGCCCTGCACTCTCACCCTGCGGCTGCGGTTGTGCTAAATGTGATATAAATCCGGGATAAATCCCATCTAAACCCACACTAAACCCACACTAAACCCAGCCTAACCCCGGCCTAAACCCGGCCTAACCCCGGGTTAAGCCGGGCCTAAACCCGGTGTCTCACCCTGCGGCTGCGGTTGGGCTAAATCTGATATAAATCTGGGATAAATCCCATCTAAACCCACACTAAACCCAGCCTAACCCCGGCCTAAACCCGGCCTAACCCCGGGTTAAGCCGGGCCTAAACCCGGTGTCTCACCCTGCGGCTGCGGTTGGGCTAAATCTGATATAAATCTGGGATAAATCCCATCTAAACCCACACTAAACCCACACTAAACCCAGCCTAACCCCGGGTTAAACCCAGCCTAACCCCGAGTTAAGCCCAGCCTAAGCCCGGCGTCTCACCCTGCGGCTGCGGTTGTGCTCGGCCGATCGGAGGTGCCTCTGGAGCAGGTGGCCCTGGGCCGGGATGAGCATGTCGCACGCCAGGCAGTGCGCCGCCTCGATCCGCTTGAAGAAATGCTCCTGGCCGATCCCTGAGAGCGGAACGTTCCGGAACAATTCCAAACAAAGGATCCCCAAAAATACCCAGAACGCTTCCCCCAAAAATTCCCCGAAAAATTCCCCAAAACTTCCCAAAAAATTCCCCCAAGAGTTCCCCAAAAATTCCCCCAAAATTGCCCGAAAAATTCCCAGAAACTTCCCAAACCATTTCCCCAAAATTTCCCCCTAAAATTCCCAGAAAAATCCCCCCAAATTTCCAAAAAAATTACCCGAAAAATTCCCCAAAAATTCCCTAAACGTCTCCAAAAATTCCCGGAAAATTCCCCAAAAACTTCTGCCCCCAAATTCCCAGAAAATTACCCCAAAAAATCCCGAAAATTCTCCCCAACCCAAATCCTCAGAAATTTCCAGAAGAATTCCCCCAAAATTTCCACAAAATTCCCCCAAAATTCCATGGATCTGGGGCAGGAGAACAAAACCAGCCCCAGTGCCACCCAGAAATTCCCTTTTTTGGGGATTAAATGCAGCAAATTTGACCCAAAAAATGAGAATTGGTCTCGAGTCCCTTGGGGCAACACTCCTGAAATTCCCAGAAAATTCCCCCCCAAAATTCCCAAAATGTTCCCCGAAAATTCCCAGAAAGTTCCCAAAACACGTCCAAAAATTTCCACCCAGAATTCCCACAGAATTCCCCAAAATTCCCCCCCCCCAAATTCCCAAAAAGTCTCCCAAAATTCCCAGAAAATGAAAAAAAAAATTTCCCCAAAATTCCTTGGAAGTTCCCAAAAACTTCCCCTCAGAATTCCCAGAAATTTCCCAAAAATTTCCCCAAAAATTCCCTCAAAAATCCCCAAAAATTCTCCCCCAAAATTCCCAAAGAATTCCCCAGAAGTTCCCAAAATTCTCCCAAAAAATCCTGAAAAATCCCCAATAAAACCGAGAAAAATTCCAAATTTAAACAGGAAAAATCCCCAATAAAACTGAGAAAAATTCCCAATAAAACCTGGAAAACTCCCCAATAAATCCTGGAAAATTCCCAAATTTAAATAGGAAAAATCCCCAATAAAGCCAAGAAAAATCCCAAATAAACCCAGAAAAACACCCCAAATCGAGCCCAAAAAAATCCCAAATAAATCCTGGAAAATTCCCCAAAATATCCTGGAAAAATCCCCAATATAAAACCTGGAAAAATCCCAAATAAACCCAGAAAAAAAACCCCAAATCGAGCCCAAAAAATCCCCAATAAATCTTGGAAAATTCCCCAAAAAATCCTGGAAAAATTCCCAAATAAAACCTGGAAAAAATCCAAAATAAACCTGGAAAAATCCCCAATAAAATCTGGAAAAATCCCAAATTTAAATAGGAAAATTCCCCAATATAAACCTCGAAAACTCCCCAATAAATCCTGGAAAATTCCCCAATATAAACCTGGAAAAATCCCCAATAAAACCTGGAAAATTCCCAAATTTAAATAGGAAAAATCCCCAATAAAGCCAAGAAAAATCCCAAATAAACCCAGAAAAAAAACCCCAAATTGAGCCCAAAAAATCCCAAATAAATCCTGGAAAAATTCCCAAATAAAACCTGGAAAAATCCCCAATATAAAACCTGGAAAAATCCCAAATATAAACCTGGAAAAATCCCCAATAAAAACCTGGAAAAATCCCCAATAAAACCTGGAAAATTCCCCACTAAATCCTGGAAAAATCCCCACTAAATCCTGGAAAAATCCCCACTAAATCGTGGCAAATTCCGGAATTTGGGGCGCAGGGAATTCCCGCAGCTGCAGGATTTGGGATCCCCACCCTTGAAGGGGTCGGCTCTGGGTTTGTTCCCCTCCTTGTCCGACAGCTCCTGGCGGCGCCGCTCGATCTTGCGGTTCCTGTTCACGATGTACTCCTGGGAAATGGGGAAAAAACAGGGGAAAATGGGAAAAATGGGAATAAAACATGGGAAAAATGGGGATAAAACATGGAAAAATGGGAATAAAAATGGGAAAATGGGGATAAAAATGGGAAAAATGGGG
>NW_005055135.1:19925-21272 GCF_000277835.1 Geospiza fortis
AATGGGATCAATGGGATCAATGGGATCAATGGGAACTTGCACACGGAGCACGCAAACTGGATCCTGGAACAATGGGAATTCCATAAAAAATTGGAATGCTGGCAAAGTGGGAATGCTGGAAAAAATGGGAATAACAGGGAAAAATGGGAATTCCAGAAAAATGAGAATTCTGGGGAAAACCAGGAATGCTGGGAATTCTAGGAAAAATCGGGAAAATGGGAAAAGGGAAATGAATCCTGGCAATAATGGGAAGTCTGGAAAAATGGGAATTCTAGGGAAAATGAGGAAAATGGGAAAGGAAACTGGATCCTGGAAAATGGGAATTCCATGAAAAACTCCCAAAACTTCCCCAGAATTCCCAAAAAAAAGCCCAGAAATTCACAGAAATTCCCCAAATCAAAAAAATCCCAGAAATTCCCTGAAATTCCCCCAAATTTCCCGAAAATGCCACAAAATTCCCTGAAATTCCAAAATAGACCCCCAGAAATTCCAAAAAAATCCAAAAAATTCCCCATGATTTCACCAAATTTCCCCAAAATTAAAAAAAAATTCCCAACATTCCCCCAAATTCCCCAAAAAACTCCCAAAAATCCCCCCAAAATCCCCAGAAATTCTTCAAAATTAAAAAAACCTTCCCATAATTTCGCCAAAATTCCCCAAAAATTCAAAAAAAATCCCAGAGTTCACCCAAAATCCCGAAAAAACTCCCCAAAATTAAAAAAAAAAATCCCAAAATTCCCCCAAATCCCCAGAAATTGCCCATAATTTCACCGAAATTCCCCAAAGAAATGGGGAAAAAAATCCCAAAATTCAACAAAAACTCCCAGAAAAACTCCCCAAAATTTCCAAAAAATTGCCAAAAATTCCCCAGAATTCCCAGAAACATTCCCAAAAATTCCCCAAAATTCCCAAAAATTCCCAAAATTCCCAATTTTTTTACCTGTCCATGGCCCTGTCCCTCATGCGGTCCCTCCTCCGCTGCTTCTCCCGTTTCTTCTTCACCTCCTCATCCTCCTCCTCCGACCCTGCGGGAAATTTGGGAATTCTCATCCCAAAACAATCAAACCCCAAAACCTCCCCAAAATTCCCAGAGCCCCAAGCCCCGCATTCCCAAATTTATCCGGATTTTTCCCGGATTTTCCCACTTTTTTTATGGTTTTCCTGCTTTTTTTCTGGATTTTTCCCACATTTTCTTCCCTGCTTTTCCCACCTTTTTTCCCACCTTTTTTTCACGTTTTTCCCCCCATTTTTCCATATTTTTCCCACCTTTTTCCTTGTTTTTCCTGCATTTTTCCTGGTTTTCCCATCTTTTTTTCGCTGTTCTTCCTGCCCTTTTTCCCACTTTTT
>NW_005055136.1:0-576 GCF_000277835.1 Geospiza fortis
CACTGCCCTGGCTGCCAACTGAGTCCAATTAGACTCAAAAATGTCAAATTCCACAGGCGGAAAAAGAGTACGTGCCATCACGCAGATGTCGTAAGGTGCCAGCACATCAGCAGCAATCTCTCGAAGCAGCTGCATGACTTCAACAGACCCCAGACCATATTGTACAACCATATCACAGAGTTCCTTCATAGCCTTAAACGATACAGGTTAATAGGTGTTATGAGTAACACCCCTAAGCACAGGGAAAGCGTAGGACCCCCCTGGTAAGGTTGTAGCACCTGGCAAGTCCCATTCTGTGGGCCCCACAGAGACAGAGGCAGATGCCTGACTGGGAGGCAGCTCAACACCACCTGACACCACGTCCCCTGCAGCATCAGTAGGGCCAGAGGAGCCATCTCCGCAATCCAGGAGATGCTGCGCAAAGGCACAATCAACTATTTCCTCGACCTTAGCTTTGACTTCTTGCCAGAATCGCCCGTGTTCCCTCAGACTCACGGTCACCTGACACGGGGGGAGTGTCCACAAGACCGTTGAGGAGGATCCACGACCCCCGGAAACCACAGGTCTCCCGCCGGC
>NW_005055136.1:1280-5424 GCF_000277835.1 Geospiza fortis
GCGGGGGGGGGGGCGGGGTCAGCCTAGCTGACTCCACTGGGCCCCCAGAAGCCCCCGGGGCTCTGCCCACTCGCTGGCCTCTCCGAACCAGCTGGCTGGGAGCCCAATCCACCCCGGGGAAACAAACGTCACCATCCAAGACGGAACCGCCTCTCAGCCCACCGTCCCGGGGGGAGGGTTCTGCTTCACACAGAAATTCGGATTCCCCTTCATCCGTGCCCAAGATGGAAGGGTCCCACTGGGAGCTCTGAGAGCTACAAAATCCAAACCCCTGCCAAACCGCGTCAGACTTTTTCCACTGCACCAGCAGTGGTCCCATGTCTATACTACCGTCATCAAAGAGTGCTTCCATGAGGCGGTCTCCCACGAGAGACCATGCCTCCCTGGAGAACGCCTCCACAGGGTCTGAAAAAAACCCTTGCTCTCTGGCCTATAGAAATAATCTTTCAAAATCGCTCCAGGAAACAGAAGCCTGTTTCTGCTCCATGAGACCCTTCCAGAGGTCCAAAACCAAGGAGTCCTCCATGCTAACCACAGGGGTTGCTGTTATAAACAAAATTCTGCCAATATTTTTTTGTAGAGAGAAGTTGCAGAACCAGACAGACCAGAGTGGCTGCTGAGGTGCTGCCACCCTGTTTGTTATGTTAATCACAGGTCATTAGAGTGAATCGTTCTTTTCCTATCAGTAAAGACTCTAGCCAGGGCGGAGTTGATAGCTCTTCTCCCCGGACAGTGAGAGAAAACAGACGAAAGGGGGGGGCATTAGAATGTGCAGATTAACTTCAGGATCAGCGTACCATGAGAAGGGTCGGGCTTACCGAGAAGACCCCAAAAACAACGAGCCAATGCAAAATTAAGAAATTAGAGTGATTCCTGGACGTGAGGAACAGAGTGCTGAGCCTGCAGAGATACGGAAGTCATCTGGAACCGGAACCCGGAGCCGGGAAGCAGTGGAAAGCCAGAAAGACTGGGGTTTCGCCCGGACGCTCCCACAAGGATCAGACCCCCCAGCTCTGCCCCTAGTGGACAAAGCTGTGCATATCCTCCTCCTCTGAGCCACGCTGGGAAAGAAGATGGAGACTGCAGACCCCTTGGGCTTCCCAATCTTGAGCTGATCACTTTTAATAAAGGCATTAAAAGGACAAAAGTCTCCTGCCCTGTTTATTTCATCTAGGTTTTGGGCAAGATTATAACTTAAACATGTTAGTATCTATTTATATGCTATTATAAGGTATTTTTTGAAAAGAGAGAGGAAAATAAGGTATTGTTTACATGAAATATTTATTGAAAGATTTTTGTCCTGGGTGCCATAAATATAAAAAACGGTAAACTATACGACCTCACCCACGGCTGTCCCACACACGGCAGCCACCAGATGTCACTATAGGACACGAAATAAAACAACGGGGACACTGGAATCTCGAAGGTAAAAACAAGAGCGTTTAATTTCTGACTCCAACATTTATAGATTTTCAAAAGTGACAGTGGATTGAAGGATGACAATGCCGCCTCTCCAATGACACTGGACAAACCAACAGTCCATCAAATTTCTTCTCCTCCAGAAAAGAATGCAAAACAATAATTATTTTGAGAAAAGCGCGTGAGGAAGTTTGTTACAAGAATGTAAACATCAGAAGGCTTAGAAGAACTTAAAAGAACAGGGCAACAGCTGATCATACGTAGTAACTCAGATCTGAATTTGGCCTTCTGTGTTTCCTTACACTGACTTGAGCTCAGCTGAGTTTTGCTTAGATGCAAATGGTTGCATATCTAAAATAATGGAGAACTATGAATAAATATAATGGCTTTTCTAACCAGAGCTACCAATCATACAGTGCATTTTATTAGGGAGAAAAAATATTTCCAATTAATTTAGCTGAAGAGATACCATCATCTGAACTCCAAGTGTGGAAATACTGTAGGAAAATGGTTAGCTAATTGTTATGCCAACGAGTGAACTTCCCAGATACCTTCTGGCCAAAATGACACACAGTATTGCCTCTAGAACAGAGTAAATGGAAATGCCACTCGACATCAGACTAGAGTAAGCCCAGTGGGACCCAGAAACTGGGCCATGAACCTGGTTGCAAATTTAAGTCAGAACCCTTAGTCTGCCAGGAGTCAGCAACTGCCTTAGACAGGCATGCTTGGACAATCACAGTGAGAAGACTGGGTAATAGGGGGCTAACAACCAAATAAAAGCCCTGAAACCTAGCTCAGATCCTAGCAGTAGTCTGAAGGAGCCTTATGTCTGTGCACTCTGACCTGGGCTGCTGTTCTGGGTTGAATCCAAAACTGCTGGTTCTGTTTTTTCACAGAAAGGAAAATTCAAATTTTAAGTGCTCAGCAATGGTAATTCCTGATCAAGGAATATCTGGCTTGGAGGGTAAAAGGTCTAACTGCAGAAGGGGTTAAACTGTCTGAATGCAGGAATACCAGAGACAGAACTACTTCCTGCAAAGGAGTGAAATTTCCCTTGGTGATAAAGAGCATTGTCTTGTAGTCATCCTAGGCCACATTTGGGCAGCAGACCTGGGCTGGGGGATGAACTCAGTGCCAAGCTGAGGCGCCCCATGCCAATGCTCACATGATTGGTGCTGGTGCAAAGATATATAAGGAATCAGCTCATGATGCATCTTGACAGACTCCTTGTAGAATTCTTATAGTGCTGAGCCTCTGTCCGCTGCATTGTTCATTAAACTCACAATCACGTGTTTAATTCATGGCAAATGTGATAATGGGACCCTGGAAAATGCTAAAGATAGATTCTGAAAATGTTAGGCTTTGTGTTTTCTCAAACCACTGCATTTGCGTAAGCGGTATGATAAATGATATAATTGTTAGATGTGATGATTGTTTAGTAATTAAATATAATTATTATATAATCATAGGAAGAATCATGAGAAACTATGTTGAAAACTTAGGAGAGCTATGTTTAGCTGAAATCTATGTATACAGTAGAACAATATAAGTTTAATAATTAACATAGAAGTTATATAACGATAAAATATAAAAACCCGTTCCTCTTGAATGTATGGCGAAATCAGATTTGAGGTGAAAACACCCCTGATTTCCAGAGCTCTTAATAAAAGCACCTACATATAATTGCCTATGTGATTATATGTTTCCGAATGCTAACAAAGGTATTTGAAGTATTTATTTGTGGTAATCACATATCCTCTGAACAGAGAGAGACATAGTTCTCTCCCAGGATTTTCCTGGGAAGCTGTGAGAAGCTGTGAGAAAGTTCGGAGAAGAGAATGAGCAACAATTCTTATCTCCTTTTGCTGTACCTGTTGTTGTGCACATGTGGAATGTGTTATGGAAATTGTTTACCAAAGGGTGATTTCTTAATTGGACACTGGATGGTGTTTGGATGGATCGACCAATTAGGTTAAAGCTGTATCGGACGGTCTGTAAGGGTTACGAGTTTCTTAATAATATAGTATAATATAGTATAGCTTAATAAAGCAATTGATCAGCCTTCTGCAATCATGGAGTCAATGCTAATTATTCCCCGTTTAGGGGACCGTTGCCACAATATTTATTTCTGACAGAAGCACTAAAGCCATGCTCCATAATTCATTAGCCTCTGCCTATCAAGGGCTTGAGCTTGAAGGGCTTTGTTGCCTTGAGAGTTCATGGTAGTCACCTCCTTGCCTGTAATACCTGCAGACTGCCAGGCTCACAGGCTTGGGCTCCATAGTCTCTCCTGTTGAGAGACATGCAGTCAGTACCTAAAGGTTATTTCCAATCTGTACACTGTCTTCTCAATGAAAGAATTAATTTTTTTCTGCTCTAGAACCCAGCCAGGTCCTTGGTGTGACTGAGATTTTTGTACCAATAAATTTATGACTAACGAAATTTATACTATTACCTAAGCTGAACTATGTATTCCTTAAAATCACATGCTTATGTCTAGAAAATAGAGATGAGAAAGAATGAGGTAATAATTTTTTTTCAGTCCTAATTTTGAATGGCTGAGTTGTGGTGTTTTATGCTATATCTTTAATTTTACCTAAAGGCATTTTTAATGACCTTTTCATGTTGTGTTTTCCTCAACAGGAAAAAAATCTTCAAGACATGACAGTTGTCATAACAGACAGTAGCTCATCCTAAGGAAGCCAGGATTCTGCAAGCAGAT
>NW_005055136.1:5434-9054 GCF_000277835.1 Geospiza fortis
CAATGATTGGAGCTAGATAACACTTAAGGGCATCTCTTAGCAAACCCAAGAGGAATAGTAGGCTGTTATTAACCGCCCTCTACTTCAGGGTACTTCATGACATCAGGTTTGGTAGGCTTTCTTAACCATTGTACTTTCAAACAAATAGGTAGCTGTTGCAAAAATATTTAATTTTTTGTTTGTTGATTTGTCTGATGTATCCTTGTATTTTTAAATTTACTTCAAATTTTTTTAAAAAGTAGCTAATATCTTATAGACTATAAAACCCTATCTGAAGAATTTATAATGTATGTATTATGGAAAGTTCTGCAGCCTAGAAACCAAGGACCATTGTGTGTTAGGTGAAAATTAAAGATTTTATTCATTTTTTCTTGTATAAGAAATAGTGCATCACTACACTAATTGTGCAGTATGTCATCTACTTGCAGTCTTTCAGCTCTACAAAGAGCTATTTTCTTGTTTGTGCCTGTGACTGTACTTTAATTAATACCAGAAATATATATATTTGAAATAATAAAGACAATTCAGTGAAAATCAATTGTCTACAGTGAATTTTAATTTTCAAATTTCCTAAAAACAATGAATGCAAATTCTAGTACCATTTTAACTTTATAGGAGGCAAAAATATTTTTTTAATATGCATCTGCTCAACAAATCTTTTTTTAGCACGCCTTCCATTTGATTGCAAACTTTTGTTGTAGTTTTCAAGGAAAGAATTAAAAAAATATTGTATTTGGTCTGGCTGTGATGAAGCGATTTTTTTTATAGCAGTCCTTAGGGTTCTGTGTTTTAGATCAGTGACCAAACCAGTATTGATAACACACCAGCATTTTAACTGTTGCTGAATAGTGCTTGCACAGCATCAAAGCCTTCTCTTTCTAACTCTATATCTCTGGGGAGGATACCGGGATGAACAAGAAGTTGGAAGGGGACACAGCTGAGACAGCTGATCCTAACTGACCCAAGTGATAAAAGTAATATTCCATACCATATAACATCATGCTCAGCAAAAAAAAATGGGAGCGAGGGAGCATTTTTTCAAGGTAGCTGTGACTTGAGGACTGACTAGGCATCAATTTGGTGGTGGTGAGTTATTGCTTTTATATCACTTGTTTTTTTCTATTTTTCCACTTCACTTAATTGCCTTTATCTCAGTCTGTCAATTTTCTTGATTTTCCCCTTCCTAGTTTGTCCATCATCCTGTTGTGGCAGAGTGAGCGAGCAGCTGGTTGGGGGCTTATCTGCTATCCAGGGTCAAACCACCACCAGGATACAATTATGTATTCTGCACTGTTGAATTTGTTCCATTTTAAAAGGAAGGCAAAAATCCTATTTCCTTACACTGCTTTAAAAAGTAACAAACTACAGGGGAAAAAATAGACTAGACAGTTGACAATAATCCTGAGTTAGCAGAAAGATGAGCTCACTATTTAGATCTATCCTACAGTTTACTGACTTGCCTGCGTATGATGCCTTAAGTAGGAACTTTATGGGACTCTGAAGAAAGAATATAGGTAGGAAAAGAAACAAATTTTGAAAGGGAGACATTTGCTTTGTGCTCCTGCCTTGGTTGCTAGCTTCAAGCAAAACTTCTTTGACTCTTCATGAGAATGTGTCCTGCTTTAACCCCAGCCAGAAACTAAGCACTACACAGTCACTCGTTCACTCCCCCCTGGTGAGATGGAGAATAGAATTGGGAGGGTATAAGTGGGAAAGAAAGTCATGGATTGATATATGGTCAGTTTAATAAATAGGTAAAGCAAAATCTATGCATGTAAACAAAGCAAAAGAAAGAGTTCATTTACCACTTCCCATTCATTTACTGTTGGGAAGGAGGAAAGTTTGACAAGAAAGTCTCACAGATATGTATGCTTAGCAGAAAGATTTTTAAATGTAGAGTCTGATGAAGGAATAGAGATGGAAGCAAGTTACTGAGCCAGTCTTACTGGATAACTAAGGAGGCAAAGGGTATGTTAGTTAGAAGGGGGTTTTTTATTACTTAGAGCAAAGGATAAACCCACCTCAAACAAGATGTTTTTACCAAGCAGAAAGATAGTACAGGCAAACAAGTCAGCAAATGTTGTAAGTAGAAAAAAGGTCTCAGAATTTTCCACTGCAAGAAAACTGAAAAACAACTTCTAGCTTAAACTGTAATGTACTAACTTTTAGTGATTGGAGAAGAGTAACATGAATATGGTAATTATAGTAGTTATGATAGGCTATAGATAATAGTTAAGGTATAGATTGGTTCTACTGTATTAAGATGCTAAGCAAAGTATATAATGCATTGTAACCAAAACCAAAGGGTCTCCAGGCCTGCCTGCAGCTGGAGCTGACAGCTGTAGGCACAGGCTCTGTCGCCCACGACCCTGGACTGCTGTAACCTCTTGGATGTAATAAACTGCATTTTGGAGAGCAGCCTGGAGTCCCACATCTCTCATTTACGCTTTTACAATTTACCTTCCCACAACTTCCAGAAAACCAGGGTTCCATCATAGGTAATGGTGTATTGGGTTTGTGTGGCCAGGTTTTGGTAGCACTGCAGGCTACAGGGGTGACTTCTGTAAGAAGCTGCCAGAAGCTTCCTCTATGTCCAACAGAGCCAGTGCCAGCTGGCTCCAAGACAGACCCACTGCTGGCTGAACCAATAAGCAACAATGGTAGAGCCTCTGTGATAAAATATATAAGGTGAAAAAGTTACTGTGCAGGAACAAATTGCAGCCAAAAAGAGCAGAGTGAGAATATGAAAGGAACATCTATGCAGACATCAAGGTCAGTGCAGAAGGAGGGGCGGGAGGTACTCCAGGTGCCGTAGCTGAGATTCCCCTGCAGCCCGTGGTGCAGACCGGGGTGAAGCAGCTGTGCCCCTGCAGCCCAGGGAGGTTCACAGGGATGCAGAGATCCATGTGCAGCCTGTGAGGACCCCTGTCCAGAGCAGGTGGATACCCAAAGGAGGTTGTGACGCCATGAGAAGTCCACCCTAGAGCAGGCTTCTGGCAAGACCTGTGAACACATGGAGACAGGACCCCATGCCAGAGCAAGCAGATGCCCAAAGAAGGTTGTGACCTCATGGGAAGCCCATGCTGAAGCTGGTTTACATGAAGGACCTGTGGATCTGTGAAGAGAAGAGCCCATGGTAGAGCAGGTGTGCTGGCAGCACTTGTGAGACTATGGGGTACCCATGCTAAAGCAGTCTGTTGCTGAAGGGGTGCACCTTGCGGAAGGGACCTGCACCGGCGCAGTTTGTGAAGAACTGCACCTCAGGGAAGGACCTATGTTGGAGAAGGTCATGAAGGACTGTCTCCTCTGGGAGAGACCCCATGCTATAGCAGGGGAAGTGTGTGAGAAGCCTTCCCCCAAGGAGGAAGGAGCAGCAGAAATAACATGATGAACTGACCACAGCCCCCATTGCCCCCTTCAACAGCAGAGCCTAATTTCAAATGCATTATACATCTATTCTTCTAAACATTAATGTCTGTGCTAAATAGTTGTGTCTTGGTTTAAGACAATTTAAAATTAGTTACCTTCCCTTAGTTTCAACCCATCCCTTTCCACCAATAAGGAGAAAATGAATATGAGCAAAAAAAACCCCAAAACAGTTTGCTAACAAGCAAAACAAC
>NW_005055136.1:9095-14525 GCF_000277835.1 Geospiza fortis
TAATCACTAGATAAAAATTTGCTAATTTTCACTGTACGGAAAATCATGCTATGGAAAACCAGTGTCCATAAAGGAGGCAGAGGAGTCCTGCAACTTTATTCGAATAAAGGGAGAGAATCCACTGGGGCATATGACCAGGAAGATTTTTCTCTTGAGGTTACAGAAGGCACAACCTCCTTTTATCCTAAACTCCCAGCCACATGTTGCCTTCTTCCTTTCTTCATTGTCTGAGGTACTAGAAAGGTACAGCGTTCCCAAACCACCTACCAATGGGGGCTTTTCGCCCTCAGTGGGGGGTGTCCGAGTCTTCGTTGGATCGCCAAATATTAATAAAGCCTCCGTGTGGCCTTAGCTAACCTCAGGGGCCCTGTTCCCTTGAGAACAGAACACCTGAGGACCCGGCGTAGCACAGGCGTGGCCGCAGGGCTATCTGCCAGCAAGCATAGGTGATTGTCAGCTCTAGTGAGATTCAGCTCAGGATTTCAGCTTGCTTGCTTGACAGGGTTAGCCCAGGGCGAGAACGAGAGAGATGAGAAGAGGCGACCAGAGGTTCCGCAAAGATGTCTTTATTGATACGAAGGGGTCCCGGTCAGCGCTCATTCTGATGAGTGGGCTAAAGTATGCCCCTTTTAAAAGATTTAGAAGGATTGAGTTTTGAACCAATGGCAAAGGGTTAAAGTCCTAACCTATAGGGTTACAGGGATATGCTCTAGGGTGGGGGTCAGGAAGTCAGGAAGTAAAAATGCTGTCTCATTCAAATCCTCCAAGGAGCCTTGCTTATGTCCATAGGGACTGCTACAATCTACCACATATACCCACTTGAACCTGTCATTTCACCCCAAAGTTCAGAAACTCAAGCTTGTGCAGACCCACTTGTCTGTTTCAGGATGTTATAAATGACTCAGATTCCAAGTGGGAATGAGTTATAAAAGTTTTATTGAGAACTAATAAAAAATTCACAAAGCAAAAGGGACAGCACTGGGAGCATGGCCAACCACCAGAGGCTCATGCACAAAATGGCGGCTCCACCTTTTATACCTCTGGTGTTGCATCAGCCAAATACATATTCATAAGTGGTCATACATATTCAAACATCTTCTTTATATATCCCTGGTCCCTCCCAAAGTCTGCCAGTTGACTCTTCTTTGCTGTCTATTGGTGGAGACCTTCTTTCAATTTGATTGGAGGTGAGGCGTTGTCATGCCAAGTCCCCCCAGCAACAAGCTTCCCCCATTCCTGGTTGCCTCATGCAAGGGGCATGTGTACACACCCTCCCTCCACATGTCTCTGACAACCCTGACGACTAGGGTTGTCTGGTGGCAACAATACAGAGGGGAGAAGAGAGGATTAAAGGGAGGACAAAAAGGCGTCCAAAAACAAGTTACAACAACAGAGTCACACATCAAAAGAACTTTAAACCTTAACAAAGCTTCTTTTAACACACATGACATCCATTCCTCATTTGTGAGAGCCAATCAATGTAGGAATACAGCTAGAAAGCTGAGCTGGGAGCACTGTCCAACTCATGACAGAAGTAGATATGTTAGCTTTAGTAGACTGCAAAGCTTAGCAACAAAAAGCAGAACCCTGAAGAAGGAATGCAGGAGTTAGCGGCATGCTTGGTACGATGTGCTTGGTGAGCAGAAATTATGTAAGACTGTACATAACTGCACCGGTCTGTACGAGGCTTTGAATTAAGCAGTGTTACTTAGTTACATAAATGTTATGGCTGTGCTGTTTTTTGTTCTAGCTGAAAAGGTATATAAACTCAGCTGTGTGTATCAATAAATGGCTTCATGTGTGCAAACCATGGAGACCCTGTCTTTTTATCAATCGCTGTCAAATGGTACCCTCATGTGAGGAAGTGATGACCGCCTAGCTGAGCGAGTGACAACGACCTCTGCAGAACAAAGTGCTGCTGTGAGGAAGCAGGAAATCTGACCAGTGATGAACCCCTCCGGGGTAAAGGAGGTTAACCACTGCAGGGGACAATGGGTCAGGGGATGTCTACCCAGGAAAGAGACGTTTTTAAACTTATGTCTAAACTGTTACTACAGTATGGCAAATCTTTGCCCTCACATGACATAAAAGTCCTATTAAGATGGACAGCAATTGAGATACCAGGAGTCACTGAGTCCACAGTCTTTACAACAGATTTGTGGGACAAAGCGGGAATTAAGCTGTGGGATTCTGCTACCAAGGGAAATAAAGCAGCTGTAGAAATGTTATCCTCCTGGCGGGTGATTTTTGAGGTCTTAAAAGCTCAAGAAAAATCCCATGCTAAAGAGAATGCCTTTCCTCCTTCTATGGCTCTTTAAAACCTGAAGACACTGCTGCTAAAGATAACCAGATTGTCTTCTGCCCCCCCTTTATGGTGGAGTCTCAGAATTCCTTACATTCTGAAGAGACTGCACCTCTCCCGCTACAGCAAAAACAGTCCATGACACCCCCTCCTACGAGAGAAAGGAAGAGGAGCCCCTTGTGATCTATAGGGGCATTCTCTGATGGCTACTGCCCAGACAGGGAGGAAAACTGTCGGAGACATCTTTTGTGAAAAATCTTTTAGGATATTTTCCTTCTGAGAAGCGGTGGCCTCAGAAACAAATGTAAACAATAGGTTATCTGCTGCTGTGGAATGCAACAGGTCCGTCTGGATTGGCCCAG
This sequence comes from Geospiza fortis, assembly GCF_000277835.1. Lineage (NCBI taxonomy): Eukaryota > Metazoa > Chordata > Aves > Passeriformes > Thraupidae > Geospiza > Geospiza fortis. The sequence goes on from NW_005055136.1 coordinate 11,760, forward strand.
CTTGGATGTTTAGAAATAATGGCCAATCCAGAACTGAGCTCGCTCGGACACAGTCTGAGAGAGCAGGGTTTGTTATTCATTCTTTCTTTTCTATTCTTAGCAGCAGCTTCTGGAAACCTTGCTTTCTTTTTCTTTTTAGTATAGTTATAGCATATGTATATAAAATAAAATAATAAATCAAGCTTTCTGATAATGGAGTCAAGGATCGCGTCTCTTCCTTCACCCAAGAACCCTTGTGACAACCGTCACAGAAAAAGGAGACAAGCTTTGTAGTAGGTTTGTCCTTGAGTACTGCAAGTTTCTAGCTTCTTTGAGTTATAACACTACTTATGTGAGTATGGGCCACCAGATAAGAGCCCTGGGTATTTCCATAATATAAATTTTGATAACACTTCCGGCAGGGGTCTACTTGAGTCTCTGAACAAATAAGGAGTAGAATAATCACCAGAGGTCCAGTAGGACTCCCAGTTCCTCAGACAGCCTATGCGGTTGCTGCCCACAGCTGGCTCCTTATGTGGTGAATAAGGGTATCCGTCCTTTCTTGCTCTCTGGCCTTGTAGACTCACATCCACATCAATGGTTCGAACCCACAACACAAAATTACAATCACAGTTTCTCTTCAACTAGTTATAGTGAGATTGTCTGTTGGAAGAATTACCATACCAATACTGGCCACACTTTTGCATTTATACCTAACCAAGGTAGAATGTGTCACATTGGGATGTTTCAGACAAGGTATGTAGCTAGGAAGGACTCAATGGATTTCAAAAGGCCAAGCAGAGCTTTCCTCTTTTGGTATCTTGCATGCAAAGGCAAAAATCCCATTGACCTCCGAGGTTATAACCCAGACCCCCCCATTTGTGGAGAGATCAAACTATCTACGGGATGATGTCGGAGCTCATACAGTTTTTGTCCCTTGGGTATCCCAAACCACCGATATAGTCTGCAATGAACTTCCCTATTTTCTTCAGTGGGAGAGTGGTCTACTGCTGCGTTCCGTGGGTTTCTGTGGGCTTAATAGGGTCCAATTCCGGCTAGCACGAATCCAAGCCCAGCACGGAACCAGCATAGACGTAGGACAAAAGACGAGGAGCACTCTTTCTCCATGTGGGTGTAGGTATCCGTTTATTAGCTTGAGACAGGACAATCAGGTGGTACAACCACCCAGGTAGGAAAAAGAGGGCGCGGTCCGCTTGCTGTGGAGTTTTGTGCTCAGGGGAGAGGGGGGCGGGGAAAGAGGACGGTGGCCAATGGGATGCCAATGGGGAGGGGCCACCCGTGGGACAGACCACCGAACCAGGTATGGAAAGGGACACCGGGGGGAAGAAACCATCTGACAGGAAGGGGGACCATCCCATCCAGCGACTCAGATTTCTCCTATCACCTAGTGCAAGGACAGCTAGATGCAATACAACAGTCTACTTGCCACATCGGAGGTTAGTGCCCTGCTTTAGGGTCATCCTCAGCTGTCTGGGCCATGATGTTACAGTACACTGGCAGAGTTTGTCAACAGGTCCTTTAACTGTATTGGTGGGGTCCACCCTCTCTCAGTGGTTCTGACAGCTGTCTTGGTTGTTATCAGTACATGAAAGAGACCTTCCCATTGTGGTATTAATGGTTGTTCATTCCAGGATTTAAAAGGGTGCATGGATTAGGGACTACGGGATCTAGGCCAATAGTCCTTCTATTTACTTTTCTTAATTCTTGTACCAATCGATAAGTACCATCTAATTTCTTAACAGGTGGAGTAGGAGTGTTATATGGGTACATATACGTCTCGAGGATTCTGTTTTTGATCAGAGAATCAATAACGGACTGTAATCCCTTATGCTCTTGTGAGGAAATAGGGCATTGATGAACTCGGATTGGGCGACTTTCATCAGTCATTTTAATCGTAACAGGCATCATGTCTAATTTACCCTGATTCTCTGGTCCTGCCCATACAATTGGGTTTATCCTTTTTTTTCATAATCTTCTTTTATTTTGAACAGTTTCACTACCATTTCCCCTTCTTTGGCAGCACCCCAATTCCTAATTGTACTTGCAAATCCCTCCTAAGGAGATTACATCCCATCCCTGGTACTAATAATTTATCTTCCATTCCTGTTTTATGGCTTCCTCAAATGTCACTTTATTTAATAATGGGTGCTCGAAAGCCTTCCCATTTTGCCCCACTCCCCCCATCCTCTTTGGGGTTTTAGGTACACATTCTCTCAGCTCCTGTGTCAACCAACAACTCAAATTCTTCTCCTTGGGGACCCAATTTTAGGGTTATCAAGGGCTCATGATGGTGTTTTGTCGCTCCTGACACCCTTAGTCTTCTGTTTCCCCTCTTTGCACTTCCTTAAACACCTCCAAATCTTTTCTCCTCTGAGGACAATCCCTCCTTAGATGTCCCTTTCCTCTACAATAAAAACATATGGGACCTTGATCTTGGTCTTTTGCCCTCACCCCGCCCTGCCTGTTACTGTTCCTGAACATTCTTTGTTGACCCCCTGCCCTTATCCTGTTGAGGGGTCCCACTTCTCACAGATTGATTCCATTCTCTTACAGCTGCTACCATAACTTTGGCTTTTGTCTTTACCTTCTCCTCTTCTCTTCCAACATAGACCTTTTGAGCCTCTCTCAGTAGTTCATTCAACCCTCAAGCTTTTGTAACTTCCTCCAGATATCTGGCCAGGCATGTGTGACAAAGTTGACCCTTTATAGTGCCTGACTGGCCACTGTCCCCAGGTCTGTGCCAGAGTATTGCTTCATATTCTTCCT
>NW_005055136.1:14548-15985 GCF_000277835.1 Geospiza fortis
TCTTTCCCTTGTTGTTCACCAAAAGCTTTACAAGTGTTCTGATTTCATGGAACAGCTTCCTTTATTCATCTAATTATCAATGGCCTACAGTCTTCCATATTTTATCTCCCCTCTTCCTTGCTATGGTTCCGGGGGGGACACTGGATGGGCATTTTTTCTTCCCCATTTTGTTGTCCATTTTGGTGCTCCCTATCCCTGATTCTTATACCTGCTATCCTGATCATTTGCCTTTCCTCTTGGGCAAACAATATGCTTAGGGTGGACTGCATTTCGTCCCAAGTATAAGTGTTTGGTCCTAAAAACTGATCCACCTGTTCAGACAAACCAATAGGGTCACCTAGCAATTCTTTTAATTCTTTCTTAAAGGCCTGCACTTTGGAGGAGTTGAGAAGGGCATTTACGAACCCTATCCCCCCTTGTGCCCCTCTCATTGGTACTTCTCTAAGGGGATATACCCCAACTTGATGATTCTCATTCTTGCACCTTGATATTGCTCTACTCCTGGTGTTCTGGCTAGGTCCATCTAAGGGTATTACCCTCTCTGGGGGCGCTGGTGCTTCTGGGGGTATCAATGCACCTGGGGCAATGGAGGGTGTGGGTGCTTCTGGAGGTACCAGTGCACCTGGGGCAATGGGGAATGGTGGGGGTAAATGGTCTAAAGGGTCCCATTCCTTTTTCTCGGATACTTTAAAAGTTTTGGCCTCTGAGGGAAAAATCTCCCCTTTCCAGCAGGCAGCATAGTCACTTTCCTCCCGACTAAAGGGTTCTTTGACATTCACATATGTTGATGGTTGTCACAAGGGTTTTGGGGTGAAGGAAGAGACGAGATGGGCTCCATGATCAGAAGGCCTGATTTATTAAGTTATGATATATACATCTATTATAACTATACTAAAAAGAAAAAGAAAAGGGAGTTTCCAGAAGCTGCTAGCTACCTAACAATAGAAAGTAAAGAATGAATAACAAACCAGCTCTCTCAGACTGTGTCTGAGAGATCTCAGTTCTGGATTGGTCACTAACTCTAAACATCTAAACTGGGCTAATCTAGGCAGACTTGTTACATTCTACAGCAGCAGATAACTTATTGTTTATGTCTGGTTGCTGAACTTTTCAGAACAGGAAAATCCTAAGAGAGGATTTTTCATAAAAGAAATGTCTGTGACATCTGACTCTTTTTTATTTAATTAAATTAAAAAGAAAAGTGTTTGTAATTTTTTCTGCTGAGTCATGCAGAGGAAAGAACAAACACCTGCCAGTTTTGTGCTCCTGTGGAATGAACAGGAATTTCTTCACCTATAAAATATAAAATTCTATGATACCACTAAAACAACCTTACAATATAAGAAAATGCAAAAACAATGCAAAACAAAGTCCAAGTCCCAACAGCTGAGTTTCAAGAAAAGTCCATGGCCTGAAGATGTTCTTCTTTGCCATCTG
>NW_005055136.1:17815-18293 GCF_000277835.1 Geospiza fortis
CGGGCATCTTCCTGGAGTCTTTCCAAAGGTTTGCTTTGTGGTCAGCCTTGGCTGTGAACTCTGTCCAAATCTGGATCTTCGGTTCTTCAGCTCCTGACCCGAATCCACTTCTGCTACTCTGGGGTCTCACAAAGTGATAAATGTCCTCAGAAGCACGAGGGGTCACCAATTGTTGACGGTTGTCACAAGGGTTTTTGGGGTGAAGGAAGAGACGAGATGGGCTCCATGATCAGAAGGCCTGATTTATTAAGTTATGATATATACATCTATTATAACTATACTAAAAAGAAAAAGAAAAGGGAGTTTCCAGAAGCTGCTAGCTACCTAACAATAGAAAGTAAAGAATGAATAACAAACCAGCTCTCTCAGACTGTGTCCGAGAGATCTCAGTTCTGGATTGGTCACCAACCCCAAACATCCAAACTGGGCCAATCCAGGCAGACCTGTTACATTCCACAGCAGCAGATAACCTATTGTT
>NW_005055136.1:18530-21242 GCF_000277835.1 Geospiza fortis
TCCTAAGAGAGGATTTTTCATAAAAGAAATGTCTGTGACACACATATATTTGTAGGGCTCGGAAAATCTACCCTTCAAATGACCCATACTTCGGCCAATATACATGTTCAGATCATATTTCCTCTTTTGTCCACTCCATCATACAATACTGTATCATTTTTACTTTATCCTTCTCCCTTGTATCAGGGTTATAGTTCCATTTGGATAATTTTAGTCCTAAGAGGCTGTCTGGGGGTATATTTATATGTACCTTTTTACTCTTCTTCCTGGACTTTTCTCTACTAGTCCCCTGTCTCATGTTATGAACCCAAGACTACCTTCTGCTTCCTCTTCTGCCTCTGCCCTTTTGCTTAGCAATTAGATCCCCCCCTGTGCGAAATGATACTCACTTTTCATAAAGTTAAAGGGTTTATTAAAACCTTATCAAAAATACAACAGGAGACTGAATAGAGAAAATATTACAATGCCAGGAGCAAAGGATTTTTCTCACCATGTGCTCATCCACACAACGGAGGTTTTGCCTTTTAACCCTTTAGCCCCTCCCAAAGTTCTGTGCATCGACTCCTTCTTCACTGTCCAGCGGTGGAGTTTACTTCCTTAAATCTTGATTGGAGGTCAGATGTTGCCATAGTAACAAGCTGACCCTCCCAAATGTCCCGAACCCAGGCCTCCCCCTGATAACAATGCAAGGGGGGGTAGACATAACATGATATTTGCCTTTTAATTGTGAGAGTCAACCATCTCATTACTCATTTATCACAATCTTTCCTTTTCCACAAGTTATTTGGCTTGAACAATTTGACTCAATGAGTCATACTAGCATCTGTTGATGTGGGCAAGGACAGAGGGAACCAAAGGGAAAAAAATCCCCAGTTTTCCCTAGACACCCTTATCTGGAATGAACAAAAGGACATTACAGAGATCCGGTATGGCTTTTACCCCCATCTACCTTGCCTATGGGGTTGCTACCCATAGTAGGTGTATCTTAGTGGTGAGTACAGAGGCCAACTCGGTCTTGCCCTCCAGTCCCTTTTGTATTCAAAGACAGTTGAGGAATTATAGAAGTCTGGCATGGCCTTTTTGCCCCTACCTTACCATGTCTACGGGGTTGCTACCCGCAGCAGGGCTATGGAGTCTTCTTGGTAGTGAACAAAGGGGCCAACCCGGACTTGTCCTCCTTCCTTTGTCTTATTTTCTTAAGGATGCTGCCCCATCACCTTTTATGGTCCCTTGTGTACTTCCCCTCAACAGATGCTTGTAATTCTTGCCCATTAAAACAGTTCTTGAGCTGGCTGGTGGAAGCCTGACTCTATCTTTTGGATGTCTTGCTTCTCTGGTTGTCTCTCGGTCTCTGCTTGAGAGTCAATCTTGTCTCACCCGGACTGGATGTTATAGTCCATTCTTTGCGTTCTACTGGGCTTTTGACTCTGTTGGCATGAGTCCATCCTCTCTCTGCAGTTCGCATGGCCCATTTGGTGGTGAGCAGTACCTGAAAGGGACCTTCCCACTGAGGAGTTAGAGGCTGATCTCTCCATGATTTGATCATTACCCAGTTCTCGGGATTAATATTATGGATTCTGAAATACAGGGTGGTAGTGTGAGGAATTGCACCTTCATGTCTTAGCCCTTCTAAGGTTTGTGCTATAGACATAACATATTTCTTGGCATTGGCTTCCCCTTCCTCATAGGTGGCAACTTTCCTGGGTGAGGTCAAAAAGGGTAACCCAAACATCATTTCATAGGGCGACACTCCCAGATCTGACCAGGACTGGGTTCTAATTCTTAATAAGGCCAAAGGGAGACATTTTATCTATGACATTTGGGTTTCAGTCATCAGCTTAACTAGAATTCTTTTAAGAGTTTGATTCATCCTCTCCACACGACCAGAACTCTGTGAATGCCATGCAGTTTGTAATTCCTATTTTACTCCCAGAGCTTGAACAACTTTCTGCAATATCTTAGATGTGAAATGGGTTCCTTGGCCTGAATCAATCCTGTTCACCATCCCATATCTGGGGATGATTGATTCTAGAAGTGTTTTACTCACAACACTGGTATTTCCCTTTAACAGTGGGTATCACCTCTACCCAATGAGTCAAGTGATCTACTACCACTAGGAAAAATTTCCACTGTTGTACCTGGGGAAACTCGGTAAAGTCTACTTGGATGTTTTGAAAGGGCCCTAAGGCTAGTTCTCATCCTCCTCTGGATGTTTTCCTCATGACTTTCTTATTCATTTGTTGACATATCACACACTGTTCAGTTACTTGCTTAGCTATTCTGAAAATTCCTATGCAGCCCCAGTACCTTAGAAATTGATTGCTTAGCTCTTGAGTAGCCCAATGTGTTGTACCATGTATGCCTTCCAGCATTTTCTTGGCAAGGGATTTATTCAACATTTGCCTCCCATCTGCTAATCTCCACTTCCCTTTGTGATCTTTCTTGGCTCCTATTTTAAGGAGTTCTTTCTCTTCTGTCTCACTGAATACGGAGACTTCTTGCCTTTCTCTCATGGGGGTTAACACCATCATTAGTTTTTGTGTCCCTGATTCAGCTCCATTTTTAGCTTCTAAATCAGCTAAATGGTTCCCTTGTGCCTCTTGAGTCACCCCTTTTTGATGTCCTTTAACGTATACTACTGCCACTTCCTCTGGTAATTGTAGGGTTTCTAATACCTCTAAAATGAGTTTTTCGTGAATCAGTCCCTTTCCC
>NW_005055137.1:0-2631 GCF_000277835.1 Geospiza fortis
CTGCTGCTGTGCCACCCATGCCACAGCCGACAGCTACAGGGAACTGTGAACCCCTGTACGCACCACCACCTGGGAAAGTATCTGCACAGATCCGGGGGCGGCCCCTCTCAAGACTGTGTCAGTCTCGGGGAGTGAGCGGCTGGAGAACATCTCCCCGTGACCGCAGCAATGCAGTGTCAATATCCTACGCTGCCTTTACGGTGGCTCGTTGACTACCCATTTGGGTTCACCAGTGGCCCCTGACAAAAGAAAAATTGGTCGCCCTTAGTGACTTGGTTCAGGAACAATTGCAACAGGGACACATTGAGCCTTCAATTAGTCCCGGGAATACTCCTGTCTTTGTGATAAAGAAAAAACCTGGGAAATGGACGCTGTTACAGGACCTCTGAGAAATTAATGCAGTGATGGAAAGCATGGGGGTATTGCAGCCTGGTATGCCCTCACGCACTATGACCCCCACAGGATGGGAGATCTTGATCACTGATTTGAAGGATTGTTTCTTCACAATTCCTTTGCATCCTGATGACAAACCAAAGTTTGTCTTCACAGTGCCTTAGATCAACAATGCCGGACCTGTGCAGAGATATCAATGGAAAGTTTTGCCACAGGGCTGTCACAATAGCCCGACTATTTGTCAATGGTATGCGGCTCAGGCCTTGTCCGAAGTTCGCAATCAGTTTCCTGACGCATGTTGTTATCATTACATGGACGACATCCTGGTGGCAGCACCCACCCAGGATGAGTTGCTGAGGATACAACCTCAGGTATTCGCTGGTCTGCATGTTTATGGGCTGCAGGTGGCCCCAGAGAAAGTTCAACAGCATCCTCCTTGGAAGTATCTGGGAGTCAAAATTCTTGACCAAACTATTCAGCATCAGTAGGTGCAATTCTCGGGTTCTATTAAGACTCTGAATGATGCCCAGAAATTGCTGGGTGTCATCAGCTGGTTGCATCCCTACTTGGGACTAACCAGAAAACAACTGTCCCTGTTGTATGACACTCTAAAGAGGGACGCTGACCTGAAATCACCTTGGGAAATGACTCCTGAGGCACAACGAGTGCTGGAGGAGGTCCAAAAGGCTGTTTCTGCTTGTCCAGTTCATCAGGTAGATCTTTCCATTGATATCACTGTCTTCATTACCAATCCAGAATTTTATCCTACGGGTATTATTGGCCAATGGAATGAAAAATGGTCTGATCATTTGCACATTTTCGAATGGGTCTTCTTGCCCCATCAGCCAAAAAAGATGGCACCCCCATTATTTGAGCTGATCACTCGTTTGATAATCAAACGCTGTCAAAGGTGTTTGCAACTAATGGCAGCTGATCCCGTGACAATCATTCTTCCAGTAGAATGGGAACACTTTGAATGGAGCTTTGTTAACAACATTCCTTTGCAAAGTGTGCTGCAAAACTTTTCAGGGTAGATTGCCTATCATATGCCCAGTCACAAGTTATTGCAGTTGGCAAAATCAACCAATCTGTCGTTGAGGCCAAAAGGCAGCTGGGTGCCGGTGCAAGGACCCACCATCTTCACTGACAGCTCAGGAAAAACAGGGAAAGCCATTGTTACTTGGAAGGATGAATCTGAGTGGCAAATGCTGGAAGGCTACAAGTCAGGCTCGGCCCAGTTGGTTGAATTAAAGGCTGTTTCCATGGCATTCCAGACATTTTCTCAGGCACCTCTGAACTTGGTAATTGATTCTGCTTATGTCGCAGACATAACCAAACATTTGGATTGTTCACTTCTGAAAGAAGTCAATAACGCAGTTTTGTTTCAGTTATTGAAAACTTTGTGGTGTGCAATTCAGACCCGAGTTCATTCGTATTACATCTTGCACATTTGGAGTCACACCAATTTACCAGGTTTCATAACAGAAGGTAATGCCAGGGCTGACAGGTTAGCTAACCCTGCATGGGTGGCGCCCCAGCCTAAGAAGATTGTGCAAGCCAAAGCGTTGCATGATTTTTTCCATCAAAGTGCACATACCCTGCAGAAACAATTTCACTTAACGCCAACTGAGGCTTGTGACACTGTCAGTTCTTGTGCTGTCATGGACTTGCTGCACCTTTACCAGTGGGGGTGAACCCCAGAGGCCTAAAGGCCTTGCAGCTTTGGCAAACAGATGTCACTCATATCGCTGAATTTGGCCGACTTAACTATGTGCCCGTGTCTATTGACACCTTCTCCTCTGCCACGTGTGCCTCTGCTCACACTGGAGAAAAGGGTCGCAATGTGATTGCCCATTGGAGGATGGCTTTTGCAATCTTGGGAATACCTTCTGTGAAAACTGACAATGGCCCCACCTATGTCTCACAGAAGACACGGCAGTTTTTACACTTATGGGGAGTGTCACACAAACTTGGTATCCTGCACTCTCCAACGGGCCAGGCCATTGTTGAATGTGCTCATGGTACCTTAAAGCTTGTTCTGGACAAACAAAAAAGGGGAATGCCTGGAGAAACCCCATACAGTCGATTGGAAAAAGCTCTACATACAATCAATCATCTTACAGTGCCACAGAATTCAGAGAATCCTGACAGTCTAAATCATTTTCTCTTGTTGCACCCTTCAGGTGAGACGCACCTGCCTTGAGTGAAAGTCTGGATACGGGACCTAGCCACTAATAC
>NW_005055137.1:2641-21234 GCF_000277835.1 Geospiza fortis
TTCTGAAAAAGGACTGTTGACAGGCTAAGACTGCAGTTCTTTGAACAAATTAATGATAAGTTGTTACTATATTAGACTTAGTATTGAGATTGTATTAGAATAGGTAACTGATTTTAAGATTGATAGTGCATTTTTTGTAAGAGGGAATCACAAGATTTGATCTCTCTGACCATTTTAAATCAGCATCTGATTGAGGTTCTGATTGATAACTAGCAACTGCTAGAGGAACCTCTGGAGCTGTGTTTGTTCTCGTTCCTGCAAGGGGCCCTGCAGAGGATTGTCAAACACCACCACCTCCTTTAAACAAAAAGGGGGGACCTGTGGATGTGACAGCCTGGTCAGAGAGTGAGAAAACTAGATAAGTTTTCTCAGAATCGGCTTGTGAGACTTTAGGGAGTTGAAGATAAACAATGATAGGTTATTATTATAAGCAACCTGCAGGTGTTGTTTTCCTACTCTCTGTTTTCTTGTTTTTCTCAAAGATTGTTTATAAGAAAGGCATTTTGTTAATTAGCCAATCAGGTGAAATGTATTGATTAATTGAGCAATCAGGTCTATCTGTATCAGAACAATGTACAAAAAGGAGAATCCAAAGTAAAGCTCCTGCGCTGTGCAAACCAGCCTTCTGGTGAGTCTGTGTCGTTTCTTACTCAACAGCAACATCCCAGAAACATTAAGGTATGGGTTATAGATTTACTTACTGGAGTGTGGGCTGGTCCAGTGGAATTAATAACTTGGGGAAGGGGATATGCTTGTGTTTTGACAGAGAATGGCCTTCGTTGGGTTTCTGCTTGCTGTGTTAAACCGTACTTGGAGGATACTAGAAGGAACAAGATGGATGGTTCCACAGTTGAAGTACAATGAGTGGATGATACTGGCAACCAAGTGAATTGAAGCATGGACCCTCAAAGAATATGCTGTGAATATGCTTTAAGACTCTGTATTGCTTTATAAAGAAAGAAAGCCATAACCAAACCACTGTTACCTATTTAGACCTTGTTGCTGTTCAAGGTTTTTCTGTCATCTTGGACTTTTAAATATTCTGGTAACCTCATGCTGACTAGCCAAAACGTATAATTTAGGGCAAAGCAAATGAGGATATTGACTCGAGCTGAAAACCTAAGTTTAAATTGGTGGATGTTACCTTTACTTTAGTTCTTTGCATTCCTCTACAGAGAGGTTGGCAGCACTGAGTAATGTATCTTGTACCATTTCCCTTTGCGTGGCACCAACGGTCCCAAAATAGGGGAATTTAATGTACCTAGGGGAGAAGTGTTGCCTTTGCATGGGGATGTTAAATTAGTAGTTAAGGTTCCACACTTTGAACAGCTAGGCTAGTTGCCCATTATGATAGCAGCAGTCAGTTGTAAAGTTAAGTGGATGCTACTTAGTTCTAATTGGTGACTAGATTGATGACTTGGTCTTTTAGCCACAGAAATGCAACTATGTCTAGAGGAAAATTTAACCAAAAGTGAAGGCATCATTCTGTTGGAACTCTGATGGCTGAAAACTTCTGGTTGACCTGAGACCTTGGAAAAGGCTTTAAAAATTAAGTGATGCCACAGAAACAGTGTGTGTGTAGTTTGGACAGTATTGTGTGATTTCACAGGGTGAAAAAACTTAGATTTGGGGTTTTAGTATATGGTGATAGATGGAGAATTTTGGGTGTGGGTTAGTTGTCTTTTTTGCACCTTCTTCTTCGCGAATCTGGGTAGTTTTCTCTAATTTGGTGAAAAATGTCCATGTTGCGGGTTTTGGGTGATCATCATTGGGATAGAAGCATAAATAATATAGATGTCAACTGCTTATTAGATAATTGGGACCTAAATAGCCTTGAATAGACACCATTTTAGCTCATTTTTTCAACTTGTTAGAGAGAGCTCACATCTCATAAGTTTGTAATAGATAAGGATAATAAACTTCAGAGCGAGAGTTCAAAAACAAAGTTTCCTGAGTTTTATTGGCCCTGACCTTGGAGCAAGAAAGAGCCTGGTATTCCAACATAATTCTGCCATAATTGTGTCATTAAAGGACTGCGGGGTCTATAATAGCATCTGAAGATCCATTTTCTATGTGTCTTGTTGGTGTATTCTTTACTGTTGGTGTATGGTTATGGATGTTAGGATTTTGAGGGCATGTGTTGTATGGGTTTGTCAGATCACTCTGGGTTAGTTTACGGGAGCATTTTAGATTTGAAGAAGGGAGTTTGTTATCTGCAGGTGAATGAAGGATGGGAATGGTTGAGTGGTTTCCTTGTGAGATGGGATATTGCTGAATGGCTTGGGGTATTGTTGGAAGGTGGACTCTTAATTTCGCTGGTGGTTGTAATCATTGCTTTGAGTCTCTCCCATCTTGGATTTTTTCAAAGGGCCCTGCAAAAACCCTTAGCAGTTGTGTTTGTGGCTTAAATACAAAAAGGGGGAGTTGTGGTAGGGGCTCACAGCTGGTCTGTGAGTCAGAAAGAGTTAGTTGAAGAAGAGAAGCTGATAAGAGTTGCCTTTGCCCCTGAAAGGAGCTCCACCAAGGCCATTGGTGTGGAAACGGAGGAGAAGAAGAGATAAACAAGGGGCCTGCAGTTAGATTTCGGCAGAAAACAGTGGTGGAGACCGCCTTGCTTCAATGAACATTATGTTGATTTATTGTGGCCAATGAATAGGCATAAACTTTGTGAGAAGGTATAAAAAGATGGCATGGTGCAAAAATAAAAAAGAGAAGCCTTCTCAAATACATGGTGTTCTTCTGTTTGTTATTGCCATCTCAACAGTGACAGTGTCACAACCCCACATTTTAATTTCTTTGATAATTGGGTGGCTTACATGGCACCAGGCTCGCTGAATTCAGATGGGATTCACCTCTCTCAAAGGGGAAAAACTGTTTTTGGTCAAGGACTAGTGAGGCTTTTTGATAGGGTTTTAAACTAGATATGACAGGGGAGGATGCTGTCATCAAGTTTAACAGTGATAAGTTGTGAGATGACATCCCATCCCACTCATACTAGTTAGATGCTGGAGCCAGCAAGGGATGCCCAGAGCCTGGAGAGGGATCCCAGGTCAGCAGGAGACCGCCTGAAGGACAGCACAAGGGAATTCTAGCCATTTCGGACAGAAAGTCAGCTTCATTGGGGCCCAACTTAAATGCCTTTATGCAACTGCACATAGCATTGGTGATAAACAGGGGGAAATAGAGACATGCACATGCTTGCAGGGCTATGACCTTATTGGCATCACAGAAACATAGTGGGAGGACTCTTATGACTGGAGTGTTGGAATGGAAGGATACAGGTTCTTTAGAAAGAACAGGTAGGGGAGATGAGGAGGCTGGGTTGCCCTCTGTGTCAGTGACCAGCTGGAGTGCATGGAGCTCTGCCTGGAGATGGATGAGGAGCCAATTGAGAGCTTATAGCTCAGGATTAAAAGGGAGGGCAGGGACAGGTGACATCATAGCGGGGGTCTGCTACAGGCCACCTCACCAAGAAGACCAAATGGATGAGGCCCTCTACAGATAGGAGACGCCTCATGTTCACAAACCCTGGTCCTCATGGGTGACTTCAACCACCTCAGTGTCACAGCGACAGGCCCCCAGCCGGGTAATAATTAGCATCGACTCCATGATTCACAGAAGGCTGATCAATCTCTTTATAATATTTTAAATTATTATTAAGAAACCCATTGCTTTTATAGACAGTTATGATACACCTGGACCTAATTGGTCCTCCAATCCAAACACTATCACCATTGGCTAATTAAGAAACCACCCTTTGGTAAACAATCTCCATAACACATTCCACATGTTCACAACAACAGGTGCAGCAAGTGAAGATAAGAATTGTTTCTCATTTTTCTCTCTGATCTTGCAGACTTCTCCAGGACAATGCCTGGGAAAGTTGTTTTTCTCTGTGGCCAGAGAGCTGCTGCCACACCTCAACATCTGTTGGAGAGGCAACACAGCCGGGCTCAGGCAGTCCAGGTGGTCACTGGAATGAGTTGATGAAAACTTCCTTCTCCAAGTGATGTGGGACCCCAGTCAGGAGAGGTGCTATGCTGGACCTTTTTCTCAGCAACAAGGAGGGGCTGGTGGAGAATGTGAAGCTCAGGGGCAGCCTGGGCTGCAGTGACAAGGAAATGGAGTTTGACATCTTTAGGCCAGTGAGGAGGGTGCACAGCAAGTTCACTGCCCTGAACTAGAGACTTTGGTCTCCAAGGATTTTCTTGGTAGAGAGCTGTGGGATAGAGTCCTGGAGGGAAGAGGGGCCCAAGAGAGCTGGATTATTGTCTTGGTTTGAAAGACAGGTGTCTGCCAAGGAAGGTGGGGATCTCCCTTGGAATGGAAGATATTACCCCCTTCCCCCCAAATTATTATAACTTTGAAATTACGGGGCTTTCAGGCTTTCCTGGGGTGACTGTATGGTCCTGCATTCACTATTGTCTGCTTTCTGCCAGATATGAACCCTGTGCCTTTAAGTTGCATCCGAGAGAGAAGAGGGGGTGAGGTGGAAATTTTTCGCCGCCTGTCTTCAAAACAGAGATAAGCCTTTTGTTTTTTTCCCAGCTCTCAGCTCTGCAGCAGGGAAGAGAGATGGAGAGTTTTTATTTGCTTTTTTTTAGCTAGCTTCTCATTCGTTAGCTAAGGCAAGAAGTTTTCCTGGGACTGTGGCTTCTTCTTCTTCTGGAATTGTTCAGCTTTGCTCCAGGCTGGAACACGATTGGTGGGGGGGCAGTCCCACACCGCAGCCCAGAGGGGCCCACGCCACACCCCAGCTCCAGAGAGAGATGAGCCACACCTACAGAATGGACTCTGAATCTCTTCAAGGCAGTGAGAGGTTTTATTCTTTAACATCGTTCATTTTTTCTCATGACTGTGAGCAACCTGCTTGTTAAAGAAACAGTTTTTTCCACTTTCTCCAAGGGAAATACTTTTGAACCTGTGGGAACCTGTGGGCGAGGGGCTGCTAAAACCTATTCTTCTTTGGAGGAGACACCCTTTCGGGATGTTTCCTCCTAAATTTGTCCAAAATCAGGACACAGGCAAAGATATAAGAAAAGTTCTTTACCAGTATGTATATGTATAACAAGGCAAACAAACAACAACAACTATGGCAGCAACAACAAACAAACCCAGAAACCCAGTAACAGCCTTTTCCTGCCCATCAAGCACTTTCCCCTTTGGTGTAGTTATGGTCACAGCCAGCAGGGGCACTGTTGGCTCCCAGCTGGGCACGACAGGTACAGTGATTCCCTCGCAGCTGCAGGGGGCACTGTGGCATGAGCTCAGCCAGCAGAAGAGATAGAAAAAAGGGTATTCCTTTACAAACCCACAGGGACATCCAGTCCCGGTGCCCCTTTGGATGGCAAAATGGACTGTAGCAGGAACCTCTGAGTGGCTGCTGGAATGGCAGACACGGGCACACCCAGGATGACAAACAAAATGTAGCAGAAACTCCCCAGCTGTAGCAGGAGCCACGGGGGGTCGAGCAGACATGGGATGTTGAGTTAAAGTGTAGCAAAAATCCCGAAGCAGCACCAGAAAAACAGCGGGGCCAGGCTACCACAAACAGTCAGAAGACTCCCTCAGAGGGGCTCTGGGTTTTCCCCTGGGGCACCTGAGTTGATGGTGAGGTTAGGTGTTAATAAGGTCCCAGTTCAATGGCCTCTCTTAGAAGCAAAGCCCCACTCACGGTAAGGAAGAAGCAGTAAAGGATGGAACTCTACGAAGGCAGTGGATTCTCCCCACAGTAGCAATGGCGCTGTCTCCTCCTCCAGTCCCAAGAATGTGAGAGAGTGAGGAGCTGAGCCCAGCCCCTCACCCCTCATCCTAAATCTTGTGGTATCTCTGCCCTTCCCAAGAGAAAGCCCTTGAGCTAAGAGGCAGCAGCCAGCTGCACCCTTCTTTTGTCTCTTATAAGTATCTTAAGCAACAAATGGGAGAAAATTCCCTGAGAGAAAGGAAAAAAAAGAAAAATCCTAACCTCCAACAATTATATTCAAAGATGCTCTCCTCCAGACTCAGGAACAATGCATGCCTACAAAGAGAAAATCAGGGAAGAAAGCCAGGAGGCCTGCATGGATGAACAAGGAGCTCCTGGACAAACTCAAACACAAAAAGGTTGCTTGCAGAGGGTGGAAGCAGGGAAAGGTATCCTGGGAGTATTACAGAGAGATTGTCTAAGATTACAGGGATGTGGTTAGGAAAGCTAAAGCACTGGCAGAAGTAAAACTGGACAAGGACATCAAGGGTAACAAAAAGAGCTTCTTTAGGTACATCAGTGATAAAAGAAAGACCAGGGAAAATGTGGGTCCTTTCAGGAAGGATATGGGAGACGTGGTTACCCAGGACATGGAGAAGGCTGAGATATTCAATGACTTTTTTTCCTCAGTCTTCACCAGCAATTGGTCCAGACACACCACCCAAGTTGCAGAAGGTGAAAGCAGGGACTGGGGGAATGAAGAACTGGCTGCTGCAGGAGAAGACTGGGTTAAAAACCATTTCAGGAAACTGAAGGTCAACAAGTCTATCGAACCTGATGAGATATGTCCACTGGTCCTGAGGGAACTGGCCAAGGAAGTGGCTAAAGCCACTATCCATTATATTTAAGAAATGGCAGTCCAGTGAAGTTCCTACTGACTAGAAAAGGGAAAACATAACCCCCATTTTAAAAAAGAGAAATAAGGAAGACCCAGGAAGTACAGGCCGGTCAGACTCATCTCAGTGCCTGACAAGATCATGGAACTGATCCTCCTGGAAACTATGCTAAGGCACATGGGAAATAAGGAGGGGATTGGTGAACAGTCAACATGGCTTCACTAAGGGCAAATCATGCATGACAAATGTGGTGGCCTTCTACAATGGGGTTATGGGGGTGGTGGATGAGGGAAGAGTGACTCTCATCATCTACCTTGACTTGTTCAAAGCATTTGACACTGTCCCACATGACATCCTTGTCTCTAAACTGGAGAGACATGGGTTTGATGGATAGACCACTCTGTGGATAAGGAATTGGCTGGATGGTCATACTGAAAAAGTTGTAATCAGTGGCTCAATGTCCAGGTGGAGACTGTTGAACCTCATGAAGTTCAACAAGGCCAGGTACAGAGTCCTGCATGTGGGTTGGGGCAATTCCAAGGACAAGTACAGGCTGGGTGGAGAATGGATCGAGAACAGTCATGGGGAGAAGGACTTGATGTAGCAGGACTTTTGCCCCTGCCACGGGAGAGCTTATCTGTTGTTTGTTAGCTGGTGCAATAACTCAGGGCATCTTGCTCTCACATAAGCCTCACATGAGCCTTGGTGAAGTAACTCAATCAGGACAGTTTGCCTTGTAGTGAGTTATTTCAGCACCGTGGGATTGGTGCTTTCAGCTGACAGTAAACATCTTGCTGTGGAAGTAGATGTGGAAAGACAAGCTGGAATTTCTGACTGACAGACACTTCACTTTACAAACTATAAAAGCTACACACCAAACTTTCACAAAGCAGAAATCTTCTGCACATTCCCTGAAAATGTGTGGGGATCTCTCCCCAAAGTTTGGGACACCCACCTTGAGTTACTCTAGAGTTGAGTGAAAGGACTGTGTACACCATTATCAATTTGCTGGTTATATTGCCTCCTAATCTATACTATTCCTTTGCTAGCTTTAATATAGGTACCTTTATGTCATGCACTGTTTTATACAATCTACTAGTAGTTCTTTTGCTTTATTAGTAAGTAACTCTGTTTATGGCCTTTTGTCTTTTACCTTCTGTCTATTTAATAACTCATTTTATAATAAACCTAATCAGCCATCCTTAAGAACTTGAAAGGCTGAGCAATTTAGGTGAAGGTCATCTAAGTAGAGCTGCTACCAAAATCTGAGCCTAAGGCAGGGCTTGTCTAAAACTCTCACTCAATCCATAACACTTGGGGGTGTTTGGTGATGAAAAGCTCAACATGACTAGTCAATGTGTGCTTACAATCCAGAAAGCAAACTGTGTTCTGGGTTGCATCAAAAGAGGTTGTGGACTCCCTATCCCTGCAAGTGTTCAAGACAAGGCTTTGAGTAATCTGCTCCAGTGGAAGGTGTCCTGGCCCATGGCAGGACGGTTAGAACTAGATGATCTTTAAGGTCCCTTCCAACCCTTACCATTCTGTGATTCTATGACATATGATTTCATTAGAAATAACTGATTTGCTATCAACTGGACTACATGAGTAACCAGCCTTGGGTAGAAATTTTTTGGAGTGGCATTTCACGTATTGAAGTGCCATGCTTTTAGTAATAGGCCTTTTCTGGGTGATCTAAAATAAGCTGTGAGGATAAGGGTTGTTTTCAAAATGAGGTTTCAGAGACAAAGTATGTATACCTGTGATTAAATTATACATCATAGAACAACATATTTTTTTAAAGGGACAAAGTGCCTCTGTAGCTGTGACCAGTCAATTTAGATCCTTTCTGTCAATTGTAAGTGATAGGGGTTTCATTCTATTAATGATTTTGTGAACCAAAACTAATGTATTCACAGTTTGGAGGGGGAAGCGGGGCATGACTCCTACCATGAGGAAATAGTTCCTTTCTAGGAAAATGCCCTGCAGAAGCAGACGCAAATGGAAATGATGGAAATGAAATTAGCTTTGCTGATGACAGCTGAGCAGTCAGCCCATCTTTATTCTAAGAGTTGTAATTCCTTCTGATGCTGCATTGATTTTTGCTTTTTTTTTCTGTATTCTTTACATATATATTTGTAGCTCTGTAGACTATTATTGTATTCCTAGCTAGCCCAGAACTTTTCCCTACCCTAATAGGCAGAAAGACTAAACACATTCCAGAGGCTCCAAGCTGGGGATCCAAGGTTAGATTCTCTGGGAAGCCAAGGTTCAAACCAGCCCTTTGAGACACATTTCCAAAAACAAAGTTTAGTTCCTATCTAAAGGGGGGCTATAAAAGATATGGAACCAAAAGGGGGGAATTACCTCATCACTTGTGCTCCTAACTGGGAATTCTTGTCAATTATGCTGATTTGCTAAACTTATAAAACTGTATTTACCCCATGCAAGAAGGATATTTTTCCATATCTGCCCCTGGAGGCCTCCAATAAAGACCAGCTTTTATATTACCTCCTGTACTAATATTGTCTCAAAAGTGTGTTACATTTCTAGGTCTCTAAGGCATCACCTCTCAGTTTTACTTTTTTGTGTATTGTTTTATTTTTAATTTTGTAGAAAATGCACAATACATTTTAATGATGAGCAAAGAATGGCAAATGTAGTTCTGGATTCCTAGACAATTACTCCTGATAATGACAAACATTAGAATTACCAAGAAATGCCAAAACAGGAGAGCCATTACATGTTCTTTCACTTGTATTTCTTGTGTTACTAGCTGTGTGTCCATTTCACTAGGACAAAGGCATTCTTTATTTTATAAGCTTGAAATAAATAATTATAATAGGTAGTGCATCATTTTACTGGTCTTGGGGCAATGATTAACATGTGATAAGCTCCCCTGAAAGAAAAAACATTAAGTTGTTAGCAACTTGCAAAGTGTTCACATGTAGACTTTATAGTAAGGTATTGGATGTTTTCCATGAAGTGTTTGAGAGTCGTTGAGACAATAAAGTCAGCCACTAACTACAGTAGATCAAGATTTAATGCATTGAAGAGGGCTACTGGAAAGAATTTTGAGCAAAGTTCAATATTAGCAACCTGTTTCTCTCTCATTTAAGAACTTACCTAATAGTCTACTAATTAATGTCTTCATGCTAAATGTTTATATATCTTGTGAAAAGAACTAGGGTGAAATTTGGACTTGATGAAAAATTTTGATTAAAAAAAGCAGCAAGGTGAGGCAAGTTTATTGGTTATCATCCCCTCTGTGATGTCTCACCCTTAAAGGAAAGGGAGCACCCAAGATTTGTAGATGCTCATGGTTGAAAGTGATACCAAAAGGGTTAATTAAATTTTTACTGTGCCTGTGAACTTTTATTAGAGAAACAAGACATGCAAAAACTTCTTTTCCAGCAAGGGCGGTTGGAACATAAGAAGACATCTGGCTCAAGAATGCAGTAATAGATAAAACAAAGACTGAATCTGGGAACTTGAGGTGGGATTTACGGTGCTGGGTAAACTGTAATACTCATGTGGCGACTATATATAAGCAACACACTTGTAGGAAGGTTAGGAGTATTCCTCGTTGGACCTCAGGCCTGAATAAATGATGCCCTGTTTAACACCAAATTAGTGTTAGGGAATCTTATTCTGATATTTCCAAGATTTGGTGACAGTAATTGGCAAACCAGATGAGACCTCATCCTTGAGCCTTGGTGGATCTGTGGCCAACAGATCTCCAGCCAACTCCCAGGGATTCTCAGGGAGAGCATTAACTTCTGACCATCCAGGGCTCAGGCAAGATCCCTGGGTAAGTAAAGGGATCATTTAAATTATTTCTTTTGGGGTTACTGACAAGGGGTATGAACAGAGTTACTGGTAAAGGGGTTCGAGTCCCCAGAATAGGGTTCAAGTCCATGGGTAAGCTTACCAGGGCGTTCAAGTACCCCCTCAGGGGTTAGAGTTTCTCCCCCATCAGGAGTTCGAGTTCCCAACAAGTACTGGGGATTCGAGTCTCCAAGAAGTATTAGGGGTTCAAGTCCCCTGGAGAACGAAAAAGGGATTAGGGGTTGTCCTGGTTTAGGGCAAATTCAGGAGAAAACCGCCAAAAGGGGGCCCCTCCAGAAAGCAAACCCACACAGCTCCTCCGCCCAACCAGTTCGGGAAAGATTCCTTGGAGAGAAGTGGAAAGAACCTGTTTATTTAACAGGCAAAACACCCCCCAACACACAAGATGAAAAATATAGGATGACAACACAATTTTACCGCTCTGAAAAAGATGACAAATTCAGAAAGTCTCTCTTGGGAGTGGTCACTCTGTTATCAGTCCTTCCGGTGCTGGGGTAGCTGCTGCAGGCCACAAGGTGCAAACTCTCGGTGTTTCCCAGTCCAGAGCAGATTCAAGTAGTTCCAAAAAAGGGAAAGGAAAAACAGTCCAGGGAAAAATTCGGACTGCTTAGCTAAACTAACTAAGGAGCAGAAGCAAAAAGCAAGAGCAAAGAAGCAGGAGCAAAGCAGAAGCAAGAGCAAGTGCAAAGTGAAAAAGCAAAGCAAAAAGCAAAAGCAGCACTATGTACTGCCCTGTCTCTGTGTCCCGCCAGCCGTGGGGGAGCGGCTGATAAGAAAACCAAAACTAAACATTCACTCTTCAGAGCCAGTCTTGAAGGCACAAAACATAACATCCAGCATAAACAGAACACACGAATGGGGATACAAGCATCATAACGTCACCCTAGGACAGGGTTCAAGTCCCCTGGTAATATTAGAGGTGTTCCCTGGGAGGTAACATCAGACCGAGCTTGTAGTTTTGCCATCCCACAACGCACCACCACCATCTTGACTTGGGTGGAGAAGAAAAAAAACCAAGCTCAGTTTACAACCAGGGCCCAGCCCCAGCTTTTTCTGGAGTCTCTTTAGTGGTGAAGTTTGTTTAATTGCTTTGCAATTTTTGCATTGTTTTTGAACTCTGGGAATGTGTTTGTGTGAGAGTGATGTGCTAAATTGTGTTTGAGGGCATATGAACACGGGGAAGCCCGTGATATAAAAATATGCTTGCTGAGAGTGTTGGTTGAATGTTTTTTGGGGTTTTGGAATAATATTAGATGTTGCTTTATTTTTGTGTGCATGGTCAAAATAGTTAATGGATGAAGTTGGGTTTGTGGGCTTGGAGCACTGTCTTGTGTCGATTTTACTGGTTGCAGGCTTGGTGTCCCCCGTTAAAAATCTGGAGACACTGTTATGCCTTTCAGAGATAATAGCTTGCATACTTGCAATTACTGAATGTAGGGGCTATTTGTTCTAAAAATACTAAAGTTGGGAATGGTACTCTAAATTCTCTGTTGAAATGCATTTTGAATCACCGGAAAAAAAGGAGGAGACCCACTAAGTAAACCGACACTAATCCAATATTGCAATGACTGGTGGCTGGTATACAAGCTAGAAGACCAAGTTATATGGCCAGAAAATAGTACCTTAAATTACACCATTTTACAATTGATGCTGTTTTGTAGAAGACAGGAAAAGTGGGGTGAGGTGCCTTATGTAGATTTGTTCTTTGAGAAAATAACTAGAATGGCAATAGGGATGTTTACCTGTCCTGTCAGACCCCTTTGTGTTAGCTTTAGAAAGGGAAAGTGTTGTATTGCACTAAATAGTTTATTTAGTGGCTGTCTTTGTATTGGGTATGTCAGGTCACGTGGATGGTGTATTCCCCCTCACATGGTTTCTCCCTCACATACCCCCCTGTTTCTGTGGTTTGACCCACGGGTGGCCCCTCCCCTCGCCCCTCCCCAGTGGCATCCCATTGGCCTCAGTCCTCTTTCCCCGCCCCCATCCCCTGGGGTATAAAACCCTACTGCAGGTGTGGTTCCACCTCTTTTCTACCTGGGTGGTCGCTGTCACCAGAGGTGTCCTGTCTCAAGCCAATAAACAGGATACTCGCTCCCACATGAGGAAGAGCGCTTCTCTGTCTTTTATCTTTCGTCTATGCAAGTCCGTGTGGGCTTGGGTTCAAGCTGGCCGGATTGGACCCATACAAAGCCCAGAGAGAGCCACGGATTATTGCAGGAAAGGACAAAGGATAGGAGACTGAAGTAATGTTGTTCCTCTTGCATTATCAGACACTGGTGTTTGAAATGCAATAGTCGATGGGAGGAAGATGTAGAGATGATGGTGGCACCAGATGCGGGAGATATGGAGATAGAAGATTTGTCTGTGTTTGATACTGGGGGAATGCAAGGAGGAGGCAGGCAGTTGGAGAGGAGCCAGGAATTAATTTCAAACCCAGTGGCGGAGCAGAGCCGGGGTAAGCAGGAAGCAAGAAAACAGAAAGAGGAATAGAAGGAAGTGACAAAGAAGGAAGAGGGTGAGAAGGAGATGGGTAAACAGGAGGTGATTGTTCTGCTCTGGTGTGTTGGTTTTGCACAGCCTGGTTCTCGGTAGTGGGGGGGGGACCCACAGAGGTGGCTTCTGTGAGAAGCTGCTGGAAGCTTCCACCATGTCTGGCAGAACCGATCTATGATGGCTCTGAAGATGGATATGCTGCTGGCTGAGGCTGGGGCAATTAGAGGGGCTGGGAAGAACTGGAGAAGGATGGGGAGGAGGTGCTCCAGGTGCCAGAGCTGAGGTTCCTCTGCAGGCCGTGGTGATGACCATGGTGAAGCAGGCTGTCCCCCTGCAGCCCATGGGGCTCCACAGGGGATGCAGAGATCCACCCACAGCCCGTGGGAGAGGTGCTCACACCAGAGCAGGTGGATGCCTGGAGGGGGCTGTGGTCCAGTGGAAGACCTGGTGGAGAGAGGGGGCCCCTGCTTCCAGGCTGGAGCAGCCTGTCCTTGGTGGACTGCACCCTCATGGAAGAGTTTTGGGAGGAATGTGTGCCTGTGGGAGGGACTCATGTTGCAGCAGTTTTGGGAGGACTGCTGCTCATGAGATAGGAACCACGCTGGAGAAGTTCACGGAGAACTGTCTCCTGTGGGAGGGATCCCATGGCCTCACAGTGGAAGGACTCATCTCCCTGAGCAGCAGAAGAAAATCTTGGGTGATGAACTGACCAAACCCCCATGCCCTGTCTCCCTGCACTGTCAGTGGGAAGGAGAGAGGGGTTGGGGGAAGAAAAGGTGTTTTTTAAGGGCTTATTTTACTTCTCATTATCCTCCTCTAATTTTGTTAGTAAAAAAATTCACTTTGTACCTCTAAGCAGAACCTGTTTTGCCCTTGGAGTTTTTTTCTCCAGGTCCTTAACTCATGAAGCTTTCATTAAATTTTTCTTTCTTATGTCCAGCTGTGGCAGGGGAGGATGAGTGAGTAACTTTCATAGGTATCTGGCATTTGGCCAGTGTCAAACCCTGACACCCACACTACCAGAAGTTTTAGTGGGACTGTTTCCCATGGGAGGGACTCACGTTGCAGCAGTTTTGGGAGGAGTGTTGCTTGTGAGATGGAGACACGTTGGAGAAGTTCACAGAGTACTGTGTGCCATGGGAGGGGCCACACAGTTTAGCAGGGGAATGACTCATCTCCCTGAGCAGTGGAAGAAAACCTAGGGTGGTGAACTGACAAAACCTCCCCATTCCCTGCCCCTGTGTGCTGCTGGGAAGGAAGGAGAGGTAGGGGGAAGGTGTTTTTAAGGGCTTATTTTACTTCTCATTATCCTACTTTGATTTTCTTAGTAATAAATTCACTTTATATCTCCAAGTCGAGCCTGTTTCACCCTTGGTGTTAATTGATGACTGTTTTCTCCCAGTTGTTATCTCAATCCATGAACTCTTTATTAAAATTTTCTCTCCTCTGTCCAGCTGCAGAGGAGCAAGTAAGCAGCTTTTTTGGTTGCCTAGCATCTGGCCGGGGTCAAACCACGACATCCGAAAGAGAATGGGAGCTCATGGCCTGGTGTTAGTAAAGGTACCTTTCACTCTGATGGATCTCAAGGCATGGACAAGATGGGCAGGCCCCTATAGGAACAATCTGGGAGGGTACTTAAGTATTTGAAACCATTTTCAAAATCCAGAACCCAGACTGGGCAGATATTTGGGTCCTGATAGATAATCTACTAAATTTCACAGAAGAAGGGATTGTGCTCAGGATTGCTAGGAAGGAGGCAGACAGGATGGTTATGGAAGGCAGTTTACCAGGAATGGTGACACAACATTTTCCTTCCCAGGATGCCCATTGCGACCCCAACACCAGCATAATAAGAACTGCCCAGATACAATATCAGAACTGGATATTAATTGGCTTTAAGCACGCAATGTCAAAAGCAATCAATTGGTCTGAACTTTATGAGGTGAAACAAGGACTGCATGACACACTGGGTGAATTTGCGGAATGCCGCAGGGTAGCTACCAGGAGATACACTAATATCAATCGGGAAAAAACAGAGGAAGCTGTACAGCTGGCTTCTATGTTTCACACAGAATCACACATAGAATCACCAGGTTAGAAGAGACCTTTAAGATCATCGAGTCCAACCCATGCCCTAACACCACCTCAAGTAAACCATGGCATTGAGTGCCACATCCAATTTTTTTAAAACACATCTAGGGATGGTGACTCCACCACCTCCCCAGGCAGACAATTCCAGTACTTTATCACTCTTTACATGAAAAACTTTTTCCTAACATCCAACTTATATTTCCCTTGGCGCAGCTTAAGACTGACCTCTCATTCTGTCAATTGCTGCCTGGAAAAAGAGACCAACTCCTACCTGACTACAACCACCTTTCAGGAAGTTGTAGAGAGCGATAAGGTCACCTCTGAGTGTCCTTTTCTCCAGGCTAAACAACCCCAGCTCCTTCAGTCATTCCTCATAGGGCTTGTGTTCCAAGCCCTTCACCAGCCTTGTTGCCCTCCTTCAAGTGTCTCAACTTCCTTCCTAAACTGAGGGGCCCAGAATTGGACACAGCACTCAGGGTGCGGCCTCACCAGTGCCAAGTACAGGATAAGAATGACCTCCTTGGTCCTGCTGGCCACACCATTCCTGATACAAGCCAGGATGCCGTTGGCCTTCTTGGCCATCAGGGTACACTGCTGGCTCATGTTCAGTCGACTGTCAACCAGTGTTCCCAGGTCCCTTTCCACCTGGGCACTATCCAGCCATACCGTCCACAGCCTATAGCATTGCAGGGGGTTATTGTGGCCAAAATGCAGGATTTAGCACTTGGACTTATTAAACTTCATCTTATTAGATTCTGCCCATCCATCCAACCATTCCAGGTCTCTTTGCAGAGCACTCCTACCTTCCAACAGATCGACACACACTCCCAGCTTAGTGTCATTGCAAATTTACTCATGATAGACTCAATACCCTCATCCATGTCATCAATAAAAATATTAAACAGAACTGGCCCCAGCACAGACCCCTGAGGGACACTGCTAGTGACTGGCCACCAACTGGATGCAGCACCATTCACCACCACTCTCTGGGCCCAGCCATCCAGCGAGTTCTTAATCCAGCAAAGAGTGCTCCTGTCCAAGCCATGGGCTGTCGACTTTTCCAGGAGTTTACTGCAGGAGACGGTGTCAAAGGCCTTGCTGAAGTCCAAAAAGACAACATCCACAGCCTTTCCCACATCTACCAGGCGGGTCACCTGGTCATAAAAGGAGATCAGGTTGGTCAAACACAACCTACCCCTCCTAAACCCATGTTAGCTAGGTCTGATACCCTGGCCATTCCGTAAGTGCTGTGTGATGGCACTCAATATAAACTATTGCATTACCTTACCTGGCACTGAGGTCAGACTAACTGGCTTATAATTTCCAGGATCCTCCTTCCTATCCTTCTTGTGAATAGGACTCAGCCCCAGATATTAGAAAGAACTTACAGAAACTAGAGGAAGCAGACTCTTGTGACTTATAGAAACTGTTGGAACCCTGGATGCTGAGAATTTTAGACTTTCTGTGTTGAAAGGCACAGACCCTCAAGAGACCACTACATTTGACATGAGGCCATGGAGAAACCTTCCAAAATTGAGTTATAGAACTGGGATTATGGGGGTGCAGTTTGAATAGAAGTGTGTAATATCACATGTTGGAAAACTTAAGAGTTTAAGGTTTTAGAATATAGTAATACATATAAAGCTAAGATGGAGGTTTTAGGGCAGTGGCTAGTCCTTCTTCACTTTCTTCTTCATGGGTTTGGGTGGTATTTTGTAATTGGACGGAAGAGTCTGCATTGCGGGACATGGGTGATTAGTTACTGGGTTAAAAGTAAAAATAATTTAGGCGTCATTTCTTAATTGGATGGTTTTTCCTTTAAAAACCTTGTAGAGATAGATACGGGGCCTTTTTGTAGCTTGTTAGTGAAATTCTGTAGAACTCACAGCTTGTGAGAGTGTAATATAGATAAGAAATAATAAACATCTGAGTCTGAACACGAAATACCGTCTCGAGCACTTTCAATCCTGACCCTGACCAAGAAAGAAAAAGAAGATAAAACTCAACAAGAAACTTTTGCAGGTGGCCTGGACAGCTTTTAATAATAAGGGAGAAGAGGAAATGAATAAAATCAAGGAGATGGAAAAGGAAAGGGAGGAGAAAGAAAACAGGAGTTGGAAAGGGTGAGAAGAAAAAGATGTAGAGATGCACTGCTAATAGCAGCCCTGCAGGGGACGCCATCTAATCATAGAACAGGGAGAGGCCCTGCCCCAGGCAGATTGATGGAGCCAATGTGCATACTGTAATGGTTTTGGACACTGGAAAAGGGAATGTCCCCAGAAGCTGAAGGGAGCAAGGGTACCAGAGCTACCCCTACACCGAGACTGACAGGAACCAGAGGTGGAAACTTCAGCTGATTAACCCTGGTTACCATAGAGCTGGGGAAAGAAAAAACAAGTCTTTTTAATAGACACTGGAGCTACTTATTCTGTACTAAATATGAACCAAGGAAAATTAAGCCAAGAAACCATAAATGTTGGTGCAACAGGGAAAGCAGAAAAATGAACATTCTTTAACCCTATAAATTTTAAATTTGCCAAGTGATGGATAACACCAATTTTTATATATGCCGGTGTTCAATTCCTTATTGAGAAGAGATTTGTTAACTAAATTGGAAGCTCAGATTATATTTAAAAACTGAGAAATACAATTATTGGTACCTGAGACTAAAGCCATCAAGGAAAATACTTTTATGTTGCAGGGAAGACCGGAACCAGACAATTCTAGAAGAATACCAGAAGCCATATAAAATGCAGTAACACCCTTGGTTTGGGCCAGTGGAACTCCAGGACATTCCCAATGATCTCAGCCTGTAAGTGTTACCCTAAAACCTGGATCAGAACTGGTAAGGCAGAAACAATAGCCTTTAAACTTAGAAGCTAGAAGGGGAATTAAGAGTCTAATAGAGAATTTCAGGGAGTTTGAATTATTGATCAAATGTGAATCAGAATATAACACTCCCATTTTGCCAGTTAAAACGCCTGGGACAGACAAATACGGATTAGTACAAGACTTGAAAGCAATCAATCAAATAGTTCAGGATATTCATCCTGTTGTAGCCAATCCTTATACCCTGTTAACAGCCCTTGCGGAATATCATCAATGGTTTATAGTAATAGATTTGAAGGATGCCTTCTTTTGCATACTGCTTGATAAATAAAGTAAGAGCATTTTTGCCTTTGAATGGAAGAATCCCCAAACAGGTTGGAAGACACAGTTTACCTAGACTGTATTAACACATATTACCACAAGAATATAAAAATAGCCCAACAATTTTTGTTACTCAATTGGCAAAAGAATTAGAGACCTGGAAGAAGGAGAACCCTGAAGGGTTGGTCCTGCAATATGTTGATGACATCTTACTAGCAACTGAAACTAATGAAAAATGCATGGAATTGACTCAGCAAGTTACCTACCTAGGATTTTAAATAATTTCAGGACAGCAAAAGTTTGGAATAGACTGAAAAGAGGCCATCTGCCAGGTTCCCCAACCTGTGACTGCACAAGATTTGAAAGCATTCTTGGACATAGCTGGGTGGTGAAGATTGTGGGTCTCAAATTATGGACTTTTAGTTAAACCACTG
>NW_005055138.1:0-1310 GCF_000277835.1 Geospiza fortis
AGAGAGGCTCTGGAAAAACATGCGGCAGTACTCCAGGACAGATCACGATAGTATAGCAGGACAAGCCCTGTTAAGGGTTAACTTTGCCACCCATGCCTGGCCGGATATTAGGAAAAAGTTTGAAAACATTGAGGAATGGCAAGATAAGGGGTTAAACAAATTATTGAAAGAAGCCCGAAAAGTTTATGTACAGAGGGATAAAGAAAAAGCCAAGGCAAAAGATAAAATTATGGTAGCCACCATGTCAGAAAGTAACCCCTCGAGGAATCCGCAGCCCCCAGGTACTATTCCCAGATATTCAGATTCCAGAGATAAGGAAAGGGGAGGAAACAGGACCCCTGTACGATCAAGGTCTCAGGAGCAAACTAGAAATGTCTGTTTCTATTGTGGAGAAGAGGGACACTATAAGAGACATTGACCTCGCTGGAACAAGGACCTGAAAGTATTCCAAGAGGTACATTCAGGAGAATTAGCAGACTAGGGATGTCTGGGGCTCTTTTTCCTGGGGGATAAATATCATCTAGAGCCCTTGATAACTTTAAAAGTAGGCCCCCAGGGGGAGGTATTAGAATTTATAGTTGATACTGGGGCAGAGAGAACTTGTGTAGTTACTATTCCAAAGGGGTGTAAAATATGCAATGACATTATAAAAGTAGCGGGAGCTGAAGGAGAAGGTTTGATGGTTCCTCTAATAAAAAGTGTAGTAATTTGTTGCATATAGGAAAAACCTTACAAAAGGAAGTCCTTGTAAAATCATGTCTTAGACCTGTTACTTCAGCTAAGTAGAAAAGGACTATGGGAGTGACTCAGCTGAATTAGAAGTAGAAAAACAATTTATAAAACTATCATGTGTTTATATCGTGGTTTATGGTGGTTGGTTGAATTATGTTTGTTATTATTTAAAACTATGTAACTGATAAAGGCCTAACTGCTTAAAAAGGCCTTTTTTTGCAATAAAGCAGCTCTCCTTTGCATCTGCCGGGGGACTCTGCATCACTATGGACCCTCACCCACAGTAATTGAAGGGGGAAACTAGAATAGGGATGAGAGATGTCTTGCTAGTCCCTGGAGCAGGTTGCAATTTATTGGGGAGAGACTTGCAGGTACAATTAGGAATAGGGGTTGTAGCAGTGGGGTTTTGAAGATTATATGTTTAGTCTCTCCCTAAAGTTGTTTACCACCTGTCTTCCTGCCTTTTCTCCGTGGCAGTTATGATAATTCCAGATTCTTCCCTGTCTATCCTCCGAAATCCTGCCCCTGCAGCCTGTCTGTCATAATTTGCTACACCCATTTATCCAGAAGCTTCGCTG
>NW_005055138.1:1459-7275 GCF_000277835.1 Geospiza fortis
GGAGCGTGCGGGCGACTGGCGCCACCCTTCCTCCCACGATCGGGACACAACGTCAAGGGGTTACACCTGAAGAAGGGAAAATGGTAGCAAAAGTGCTAAAACTCCACCAAGAAGATGAGGAAAGGATTAACAAGGAAGTTTGGGCCAGGGAAGGAAATAGGAGAGGATTGGATATTGACCCAATAAGGGTAATGATTGAGAGAGAAGAATGTCCAATACATGTGTGTCAGTACCCTATATCATTAGAAGGAAGAGAAGGCTTAAAGCCAGCAATAGAAGGATTGATAAAGGATGGGACATTTCTTCTAAATAATCTGGCTGACTCTCTAGATCCAGGGGTTCATACCTATTCTGAAGTGACACCTGGCTTGGGAGTGAGTCGGGAGGAATTTTTATTATTACCTCCTCCAGTAGGTACCCACTTCCACTCCCCTTCACCTACCAGGTGTCCTTCTATTGTCTGACAGTGAGAGGCATGGGTGTCCTCTGACTCTTGGTGGACCTCCCTCAAGGATGGAAGGGCTGAACTCCACCAATCTATTTCCCTTTCACTTTCCCCGATGCTCCTTAGTCTTTCAACTACCTCTCTAAGCTCAGCCATCAGTGAAAGGAGATTGTTCACCTGTTCACACCACAGGCAGGTTTCCTCCACAACACACCCTGAAACCACAGATAAGCTCAAACAGTCCGCAGAGGAATGGGTCTGGACAGACACATCCTTTTTGGAGGGTTCAATTTGATTACATGCACTCATACTAACTACAGTTTTGGATCGTGTACAAACCATTACTACCAGAAATGCTAAAAACCCTACCAACTAACAGAAACACCGTGAACAACACATAGTAAACCTTGCTAGCAAGAAACCCTGCAACCTTGCCTGCTTGCCCTGCCTGGGAGAACTGCCTCGCAAACTGCCGTGCCACGCCCTCAGAGACATGCCACATCCTTGTTTGCCTGCTACTGTTCACCTCGCTCCAGGTCGCCACACTCCCTAGAGGCGACTTTTAATCAGCCCGCTACTCAGTGACAGAGGAAACCCTGCCCCAGACCTCGTGACCCTCAAGCACAAGCAACACACCTGCTCAACGTTCTCCCAAATAGCCACTCAGTGACGGAGGAAGCCCCACTCCAGTCCTGTGTGGCCCTCAAGCACACCATAATGTAGTAATGTAATTGTATAGAGTAAGCTAAGAGTTTAGAAGTTATAACAGAAGCATATGGGTGTACATGTGACAGCAGCCCACTGGATGAAAGTATCCACAGTGCAGTAGAAGTAAGTAAAGGTGATAGGTTAGAAAAGCAAAATAAACTTTGTGGCATCTGTCTATTGGGTTAGAAAGTTATATATTGCCTTGTAACGAAGAAACTTGTTACTGCTCTTGAGTTCTGGCTGATGGCTTGCTCTCATAAATCTCACAGCCTCTGAGACTGATGTTTATCTGAGTAATAAATTGTTCTTAGCCTGACAGTGGTCCCATTCCTTCATTGAAAAGCAGTGATAATGATACCTGAGGTCATAGACTCAGACTTTACTGATGAAATTAAAATTACGGCTTGGACCCTTTTTCCACCTGGTACTGTCCCTCAAGGGACCCACGTTGTGCAGCTGATTCCTTTTTCACACAATTCACCATCTCCTGTAGAAAAAGACAAAACAAGGGTGGGAGGATTTGGCTCTACGGGGACCCCACAAATATTATGAGTGCAGGCAATTTCTGATAAACGCCCTACCTGTAAATGTACCCTATTGTTATAGGGGCAACAGATAACACTCACTGGCATTTTAGATGCTGGATTTGATGTTACTGTTATCTCCCAAGCCAAATGGCCCCCCACTTGGACCCTCATGGAGGTGCCCCAAGCCCTCACTGGGATTGGGGGAAGCAGTCGCAGTTATCAAAATCACCACTTAATTCAGGTGATGGGACCAGAAGGTCACATAGCTTCTGTAAAGCCATTTGTCTTACCTGTACTCATGGTGTTATGGGGAAGAGATGTACTTTCTCAATGGGATTTCAAAGCTGTCTGATTTTTGATAGGGGCCATTGTGGCACATGAGACCCTGAAATTGACCTGGAAGACTGATACTCCTGTCTGGGTTGATCAATGGCCCCTACCACTACCTAAATTGCCCGCCCTCACTGACCTTGTTCACGAACAACTCCAGAAGGTGCATGTAGTCCCCTCTACCAGTCCCTGGAATTTGCCTGTGTTTATAATTAAAAACCACACTGGCAAGTGGCACCTGCTCCAATGATGCCTCAGGTTTTGGCTTTTATATTTTTCAGATTCTGCACTGCTTTAGTGTGTACTTCTGAGCTTCATATTAGAGGATAGTTAGCTCTCTTCACAAAGTAGGTAGACAAAACAATTCTTTCTCTAGCTGGAGACCAAGGACAAATGATTCAAATCTCAGGCCCAAGAGCATAAACAGTGGTGGAGTGAAGAGAGAAAAACAAGAAAGATGGAACTTCATAAGTTAAAGCTATAATTGGACAATTAACTCCGATATGCTAATGGACCAGAACTTATAAAAGTGAGAGACCCCGTGACTGTCGTCCATTTTGTGACCATTTTGAGTTCATTTTGGATGTAGTCCTGGCTGGGTTCTTGTGCTGCCCAAGGTATATCCATTGGGGCCTTCTAATAAATACCTACTTTATTCTTTAGCTCTTAGTCTCTGTTCTAGGTCAGTTTTCACAAGGCATTACCAAGACTGCCACAAAATTAACTCTGTAGTAGAGGACATGGGAGCCCTTCAGCCTAGACTCCCATCTCCCACAATGATCCCTCGAGATTGGCACTTGACAGTCATTGACCTAAAAGACTGCTTTTTTGACATACCTTTGCATCCTGATGATGCTCCTAAATTTGCCTTTTCTGTCCCAAACATCTATATGCAAGCACCCTTGCAACGATATCACTGGATTGTTCTTCCTCAAAATATGAAAAACAACCCTACTATTTGCCAGTGGTTTGTTGTGAGGGTCCTCAGCCCCATTCGCCAAAAGATGCCTGCTGCTTTATTATACCATTACATGGATGACATTCTTATTGCAGCAGAAAAACAGGAGGTTATGGAGGATGCCTTAGCCCTTGTCATTGCTGCTGTAACTCAAGCAGGACTTTGTGTTGCTCCTGAAAAAATCCTGTGTCAACCCCCTTGGAAATACCTTGGTTGGCGCATCAGGACACAAAGTATTTCTCCTCAGCCGTTACAAATCCAAACAGACATTCGTACATTTCATGATGAACAAAAGCTTTTGGGGACAATTAATTGGGTTTGTTCCTTGTTAGGAATTACAAATGCAGATCTGAGCCCTTTTGTTTGATTTATTAAAAGGGGAATCAGATTGCCTGTTGCCTTGGCAGCTCACACCAGAAGCCTGCCATGCACTGCAAAAAGTAGATGATGCCATTTCAAACAGACATGCAGCCCAATGGGCCCCTGAGTTGCCCTTTTCTTTAATAGTTCTAAATCCAGCTAAGCAACCTCAGGCTTTAATTTATCAGTGGGACCCTAGGGCGCCAGACCCCTTGCTGATCATTGACTGGATTTTTTTGCCACACCATATGTCTAAAACTATAAGCACTCAACATGAAATGTTTGCTTTGCTTATTGTAAAAGCTAGACAGAGACTTACCACACTGGCAGGTGTGGATTTTTGTTTGATCTGTTTACCTATTACTACTGTTTATTTGCAGTGGCTATTGCAACGGTCTGAAGTACTTCAAATGGCCTTCACTGACTTTTCTAGACAACTTTCTACACATCCCCCGAAGCACAAGATCATGGCAGCCATTTTTAATCTCCTAACGTGACCTAAGAGAAGCGAGGTTCTGTTACAAGCTTTAACTGTTTTTACAGATGGATCTGGCCACACCCACAAGTTGGTGATGCTTTGGTGGAATGCAGATTGTAACCAATGGGATCCAGACGTCACTATTGTTTCAAGTTATCCTCAGACTGCTGAAATATCAGCTGTTGTATGAGCCTTTCAGCAATTTGCTACCCTTCTTAACCTTATCACTGATTCTGCTTATGTTGCAGGTATTTTGGAGAGGGTTGAAGCTGCTCTAGTGAAGGATGTGCCTAAGCAGATTTGTTTCACTGGTTACAGCAACTTGTTTTCCTTTTAGATGCCAGGGAACACCCCTACTTTGTCATGCATGTTAGGTCTCATACAACACTACCTGGTTTTATTGCATAAGGAAACCGGCAGGCAGACCTACTTGCCCTACTGGTTTAACCTGCTCCAGTTTTGCCGGACCAGACTGCTTTGCCCGGGCAAAATTAAGTCACTCTTTTTTTCACCAGAATGCTGCCACACTGGCTTGTACTTTTGACCTGACTAATCGCAAAGCCTCCAGCATTGTCGCTGAATGCTCAGACTGTCAAAGACACTCCTTCCCCTCTGTGTCCGGAGGTATTAACCCTAGAGGACTTCAAAGCCTTCAAATTTGGCAAACAGATGTTAGTCATTTTCCTGAGTTTGGCAGACTTAAGTACATTCACTCCTCTATAGAGACCTTTTCAGGTGCTCTGTTTGCATCCTGTCATACTGTAGAATCAGCAAAAGACATTTGCCATCACTTTACCAGTGCCTTTGCAGTCCTGGGAATCCCCTTACAAATCAAAACTGACAATGGCCCAGCATATGTTTCCCATAGGGTTGCAAATTTCCTTGTCCTCTGGGGAGTGATACACAAAATGAGGATTCCCCATTCAACAGGTCAAGGTATAATCAAAAGAGCCCATGCTTCACTTAAGCGTCTTTTGTTACAACAGAAAGGGGGAATGGAGAATACCACCCCAGCTGAGTGATTACAGAAGGCATTGTATGCCTTCAATTTTTAATTTTTTTCCTTGATGGGCCCTAATCCTCCAATTGTGTGGCATTTTGACAATAACCCTCAGAAGTTGAGCAAAAGGCCCCAGTGCTGATCATTATAGCGGGGCCCTGGAAAATGTTAAAGATAGACTCTGAAAATGTTAGGCTTTGTGTTTTGCCAGATCATTGCACCTGCGTAAGCAGTATGATAAATGATATAATTGATAGATGCGATGATTGTTTAGTAATTAAATATAATTATTGTATAATCATAAGAAGAATAATGAGAAACTATGTTAGAAATTTAAGGGGGGGCCACGAGGAGCCATGCTTGGCTGAAGTCTATGTATACAATAGAACAATATAAGTTTAATAAATGTGTTTCTGAATGCTAACAGAGACCCAGAAACAGCTAAGATTATGGAATCTTACCCCCTTGTCACACGGGGAAGAGGTTTTGCTTGTGTCTCCGCAGAAAATGGCCTGAGGCGGATCCTGACCAAGAACATGAGATCTTTCAGAGAATCCTTGAATACCTCTCCTTAGGATCCCAATCACCCTGGCACTCCACCCCCGGTTTCGCCCACTTCAGCCCTGTCTTCATCTTCTCCTACCGATGAGCCCACCTCCACCTAGATCCTATAGCCACCTGAACCAGCTGTTACCTCACCTGAGGGGACTCACTGACCTCTCACCACTCTGTGAACTGTATGGTCGATTTGTTCCAGATATAGTAAAAGCTTTAATTGCAGAACAAGCCACCATTCATGAATAGCAGCAGGAGCAAAGTGAGTAGAGACTTGGACTTACCCTTGAAAACAACCCTATTCCTTGTTTTATTGGCAGAGACTATTCCCACCAGGTGTGAACTCCTGTGTTACAGGTGCCAGAGGAAGTGGTATTGCGCTGAAATTGCCCACAGTGTGACCCTTTGCGCTATTCTTCTAGTGATTGTGTCATTTTAAAATTAGTGTGTGGGAA
>NW_005055138.1:7291-7655 GCF_000277835.1 Geospiza fortis
CACAATGGTATTTTTAGGAGCCAGATCCGCCTTCTTTGGCTGGTCCTCTTAGTAGGACTCCTTTTCAACGAAGGAAAGGTGGTCTCAATGCCACCCCTTCCAGAACATAATGTGTGGCTTACACTAGCTCAGGCTTTAAATGAATCTACGCTGTACCTATTCATGACCTCCCCTGGTAATCCTTTCCAAACTCGCTTAGTGGCCATGCCTTTAGAGAAAAGTGAGTCGGATAATTTGTACAATTTAACAATGCATAAAGAGTATACTGCCCCAGGCCGAGTTGAGCCAGTGTGGTACGGCAAGATAGATTGGCGTAAAAAGCGTGGTCTGCCAGCTGGATGGTATTTTGGTAATGACAACAATC
>NW_005055138.1:7691-21123 GCF_000277835.1 Geospiza fortis
AACCTCAAGAGTTAGATATTTTTGGATCTGTGCAGTCTTTTGTGTGTTTCTTTTTAAACTATACCCGTGGGAGCTAGTATCAAGTTAACAGAGAAAACATAGGCCCTGCCTTTGATGTTTCAGGTACAGACATTTATACCAATGCTTTGGCGTGGTGTAATCACACGTTGCCATAGCAAATTGTTGCAAGACAAGTGGCCCTTGGATTACTAGACAACATATTTTTGGTATGTGGAAATAGAGCTCGGAAAGGAATACCAGGAAGGGCTTTAGGAAGTCCTTGTACTTTTGGGCGACTGACCATGTTTCACTCTTTATGAGAAAATTTAACATTCTTTCATAGGCTAGTATGAACAAAGTGGCACACCCACATGTATATCCAAGATTGCAATAATAGCATCGAGTCTTGGAACAATGGACCACAAGTATTTGCCTCAATTATCCCATCTATTGGCATAGCACACGCCTTAAAAACCCTGAATAACCTTGGCTGTTGGCCTGTGAAACAAACTAATGCTACTAGCTCTGCTTTAACAGGCCTATTAACAGATGTTGATAGTGTGACATGCTATGCTGCAGAATAGAGCTGCAATAGATTTTTTGCTTTTAGCACATGGACACAGTTGTGAAGACTTTGAAGGCTTATGCTGCATGAATTTATCTGATGACTCTCATTCGATTCACACCAGCATACAAGCCCTTAGAGACAGTGTCACTAAATTAAGGGTTGTAGATGATAGTGATTGGCTTGGACTCATGCTTGGGGAATGGGAGCTTACTGGCTGGCTTAAGAATTCAGTTATGACAGGGATTTATGTGTTAGCTATTTTGCTGCTTATAGTGATTTGCTTGCCATGTGTTTTGCAGTGTGTTCAGAGACTAATTGATAAGTCCATGAAGAAGATTTTACTGGTAGAAAACAAAAGGGGAGATGTGGGGTTTCATCTAGAGAGCAGGGCTGAAACCAACATAGATGTGCTAACCTTGGTGGGATGGAAACCGTGGCATCGATGAATAGGAGTGTGGGGGTGTCTTAGGTTGGAAATGGGGATGCGTATTCTATTTACCATCTGTTGGAGGTGGGGCAGTTATCTTCTGTTAATTGGACAGTTTTCTTTATCTCTTCCACAACCAATCCTCCCTCCAAGAAATATCTTCTATGAATAAGCCACTGAATCTCACTGCATGACTGATAAAATTACATCATCCCATTGTGAGATGCTCTGCCCAGGGGGAGGAGCCAAGCATTCCTACCTAGATATAATCTGATATTTAGAACACCAGAGCCAGCCTTTTCCCACTAGACTCTCAGAGGAGCAGCTTTTCTTCTCCACTGGATTGCCAGAGGAAGACCAGACCCATCTACACCACTAGACCTTCAGAAGAAAACTACACCCTTCTACAAGATCACTACTTCAACAAAACCACACCTGTCACTCCAGAAGGACTGCAGCCACCATTTAATCAGACTACTACCAACACCCTGACCAACAGGGTGTCAGGTCGAATTCTGACTCTGTCAGTGGGGTTTTTTTTTGTTTGTTTGTACTATTGCATTTGTATTTTTAATTTTCCTAGTAAAGAACTGTTATTCCTATTCCCATATCTTTACCTGAGAACCTCTTAATTTCAAAATTATAATAATTCAGAGAGAGGAAGTTTGTCACAGACATTTCTTTTATGAAAAATCCTCTCTTAGGATTTTCCTGGACATAAACAATAGGTTATCTGCTTCTGTGGAATGCAACAGGTCAGTTCTGGATTGGCGCAGATTGAGTGTTTGGAAATAATAGCCAATCCAGAACTGAGCTCTCTCGGACACAGTCCGAGAGAGCAAGGTTTGTTGATCATTCTTTACTTTCTATTCTTAGGTAGTTAGCAGCTTCTGGAAACTCTCTCTTTCTTTTTCTTTTAGTATAGTTATAATGTAGTATATATATATATCATAACATAATAAATCAAGCCTTCTGATCATGGAGCCCATCTCGTCTCTTCCTTCACCCCGAAAACCTTGTGTCCAACCGACGACAGAAGTTTACATTTTCAATTTCAAGAGAGGGTCCTGCCTTCCTTAACAAACACCTGTCTTTTCAAACCAAGACAGAGGGGGGAAGTGAAAAGGAATGTTATACTTTGTTTTAGAGTAGCCAGGCTGAATTGCACCTGCAGAACTGTGGTTAAGCAACATAGTTAAGAGACATGAGTGATGTAGTCATTGTTTAGTAGTGGAAAATTTTAGCTGATGTTGTAAAACTATATAAACCCTGCTTCACAAAGAATAAACATCTGCTTCTTGCATACGACCCAAGAGATGCTCCATCTCTTTCATCAATCACCGTCATCATTGCCTTAGGATCACTGTCTGGTTTAGCTGCTGGCTTAGGCTCACCATCTAGTTTAGCTACTGTCTTAGGCTCACTGTCTGGTTTAGCTGCAGCCTGAGTGACTGGGGTAGCTACTGATTTTTCTCCCTGCCCCTCTGCTTTTATCTGCAGCATGTGATAAGCATATGCCAAGGCCCAGCTTATTGCAATGAGCTTTTTCTCATTTGAATCATCTTTGCACTTCTTTTTCTGATATTTCCCCACCTCAGCTAGGTTCTGTATTTCTCTATGTGGAAAGTCTCTGGCTAGAGGGTCAGAAAATTCTTTCAGGGTTTGGCCCATATCCTCTCATTCCCCACACCACTCAGGATTTTCCATGCTTTGGTCTACTCCTGGGTCAGGGGTCTCATCAGCTCTTCTGGACATACCAGCCCTCATTCTAGAAAAGCTGCAGACTATATAGAGGAAGCTTACCAGAAAAAATACCAGGAAAGTGGTCTCTAACATTCAGGGGAAATTGAAAATTTTCAAAAAGTGACGTAACAGATTCAAAGGAGAAGAAGGAAAAGAAAGACTGAAAAGCCTCATCCCCTGCTCCTCCTCTAACAAACTGGGTGCAATTACTAATAAACCCCCAAAACATGCTACTGGAACTAGGACGCAGGGTAGGACGAAGAAACCATAAACTATACATATTTTAAACAAACCTTAGTATCTTTGTAAACTCTTTATAAATCCTTATCACCATGCCCAGGAAAATAGCTATTCTAATCCCCGCCCCTCTTTTGTAAAAGCTACGTGTTAGGGACAATACTGGAGCTATCTCTGGATAAGAAAAGAATCATAGGGACCAGAAAGGTATTAAAACCTCAAAAAAGCCTAGGGACCAGAGAAACATGAAGAACTCAAACCAGAGAAACAGTATAAGTTTAAGCAGCATGGCTACTGACTGCTTTATTCCAAGACAGAGTAAGTACAACCAAAATGCAATTAATGGAGGTTTTTTCCAATTTCTTGAGCCACGTGCTGGATGCCAAAAAGTATTTGTCCTGGTTTGGAACAAATTTGGAAGGGAACTTCCTAAGGGATGTTCCCTAAAGGGCAAAATTCAGTGACCTTCCCCCCCCCACCCAAAAACCTGTTTATTTAACAAGCAAAGTACTCCCAAACATGAAAAAATGAATAATAATAAACAAAGAAACTTCTTATTGTTCAGAAGAAATGGCATATTCAGAAATAGTCTTTTTGTGGGGTGTAGCTCAGCTTGCTCAGTCTCTTATCAGTCCTTCCTGTACTGCAAAATGCCACGTCCTGGGCCCCAGTGTGCCACAGACGTGAGCTCCTGGTGTTTTTCTGGGTTTTTAGTCCAGAGCAGGTTTGAACAGTTCCAGGAAAAGAAAAAGCCACAGTCCAGGGAACTTCTCTGCCTCAGCTAGCTAAAAAACTAACTAAAAGCAAAGGGGAGTTCTCTCCCACTCTCTGTCTGTGCTGCAGACAACACATACTGAGAGAGAGCTGAAGCTCGTATCGCTTTGTTTTTGAATACAACTGCAAAAAAATTCCACCGCTTTTCCTTCTTCCCTGCTTTGCTCTCAGATCTAGTTTTAAAGGCACAAAACTTATTTCTGGGCTAAACAGATGAGTGGGGACACAATTCAGCATCATAAAGTCACCCTAGGACAGGTGCATTGGGATCTTTGGATTAGCAAAGCAAGTAAGTGAGAGATGTATAACTTGCCAAAAGGTAATAAAAAGGTTATGAGAAGAACAACACCAGGAGGTCATGAGTTAGCCCTGTGACCATTTCAAAGTATCCAAGTGGACTTTACTGAACTTCCCCAAGTGCAGAGGTGGAAGTTTTTTATTTGTAATAATAGACCATTTAACTCATTGGGTAGAAGCTGTCCCAACTGTTACAGCTACAGCTAATGTGGTGTGTAAAACCCTTTTGGAACAAATTATTCCCAGGTATGGAATAGTTGACAAGATAGACTCAGATAGAGGAACACATTTTACATCCAGAGTCTTACAACAAATAACTCAAGTCCTGGGAATAGAATGGGAATTACATACCCCATGGCACCCACAGATTTCGGGCCCGGTAGAGAGGATGAACCAAACTTTAAAAAGGACTCTAAACTGATGATTGAAACTCAGATGTCATGGGTAAAGTGTTTGTCTCTGGCACTACTGAGGGTCTGGACAAAACCCTGATCAGATCTACGAGTGTCACCCTATGAAATTACATTTGGATTGCCCTTTCTGACCACCCAACATGAAACCACTACTTACGAAGAAGGGGAAGCAAGTGTTAGAAAAGATGTCACCACAATTGCATGAACATTAGAAAATTTATGGTTGAAAGGATTGATCCCTCAAACTACACCCTTTGATTTCAAGATCCATAATGTGTCGCTATTGAGTAAGAAAGCAGCATGGACTCCAAGAAGGCTAGTTTTGCACAGCAGCAGCTTTAATGCGAAAAACTCTTCTCTTTTATAGACTGTTCCAATACATTCTACCTGATTGGCTAATTAACCAAAACACCTTTCTCACAAACAGTCTTTGAGAAAAACAGAAAAACAAAGTAGGAAAACATCACCTGCAGGTTGTTTATAATAACAAGTTATCATAGTTTCTCTACAACTCCCTAAAAAGTCGCACAAGTCCGCTGTGAGAAAACTTATCCCATTTTATTGCTCTCTGACCAGGTTGTCACATCCACAGGTCCCCCTTTTTGTTTAAAGAAGGAGGCGGTGTTTGTAATCCTCTGCGGGGCCCCTTGCAGGAAGGAGAACAAACACAGCTCCAGAGGTTCCTCAATTGGACACCGATTTAAAATGGTCAGAGATATTGGATCTTGTGATTCCCTCTTACAAAAAATGCACTATCAATCCTGAAATCATTTACTTATTCTAATACAATCTCAATACTAAGTTGATTAATACAATAAGAACTTATCATTAATTTGTTTAAAACTGACAGTCTTAGCCTGTTGACAGTCCTTTTTCAGAAACAAAGAAAGGATGGAATGTTCACTCCCCACTCAGGGAGAGGCCATCTGATTGATGGATGTCTTCTTGATCAGCATTCGGAGAGTTGCCTGTTGGCCACATTCTGTCTTTGGTGTCGCAAGTCAGGGCAGACACATCTCGCAGGTACCCATCGCACTCCAGTATCTATGGAAATGCATGCATACCCGCGGCCCCAAGCGATATGGTCGTACAGACCCTCCCACTTATTAGTGGTTAGGTCTTGTATCCGGACCTTTGCTAGAGGCAGGTGCGTCTCACCTGAAGAATGCAATGAGAGAAAATGATTTAGAATGACAAGATTCTCTGAATCCTGTGGCACTGTGAGGTGGTTAATTGGGTTTCTCCAGGCATCCCCCTTTTTTTTCTTTTTTTTTTTTTTGCAATGCAGTGACCTCAATTAAAACCCGTTCCAATTCGCACTCCCCAGGTGGCCAACACATCCCGCCCCCAGACATTGATGAGAGGTGGAATGACATAGGGCCGAACAGCAGCCATCTGCCCATTGGCATTAGTGATCAGCACGAACCGTTGGCTCACCAAGGTATGTGCCGCACCCCTCACCCCTATGACAGCTGACTCCACAGGAGCCAAAGGCCACATAGGAGGCCATGCAGAGAGGGAGACAATTGTCACATCCACCCCTGTGTCAATCAAACCTTGAAGCTCGATCACTGGTGGGGGAGCACCCGGTAGGGTCAGGGTACACACCATCTGAGGTCGCTGAGCAGAAATGTCTGCAGACCAGAGGGCTTGTGGCAGTCCCGTGGATCCGAAGCCACCACTCCCAGGAGTCAGCTGGTCAGTCCTGGGGGCACATGACTGAAAAGGCACAAGTTGAGCAATCCGAGTCTCTGCTGGAATAGTGACTGGGGGAGGGTGTGAAAACCGCAGAGCAAATCTGACCTGAAAAGTCAGAGTCAATGATTCCTGGGTGAACAAAGATTCCTTGGTGGGTGACACTAGATTTCCCCACAAGCAACGCCCCCAGTCCTTGTCCCAAAGGTCCGAACACATCCAAAGGAACTTTATGTTCACAACAGGATTTTAAGATGTATGCATCAGCAGTACAAATATCCATGCTGGAAGAGCCATGGGTGATGCCTTCGAGCTGGCTGGGCAGACCTGAGCCAGCGCCATGCTCTGATGAATCACTTGTGTCAGGGAGCAATTCCCCTGTGTGCTCATCGTCCCGTTTCCCAGGCCTGCCAAAGGTTGGCCATTGGCATGAAATTTAGCCTTGCATTGGTTTGAGTAATGACCTGCCCTTAGGCATCTAGCGCACAATAAGGTGACACACAGCCCTGTTGGTGTGTGTGTTCCTTGCTTTCTCTTGCCCTTATTTTTGCTCTTCTTCTGTTGTCCACCCACTAAGGGTACCTGGCCTGGCTGTGAAGCAACAGTCAGAGTGGACACTCTGTGGTCTACAGAACATGTCTTGGCACATGCATTGACCATGTCTGCTAGCATCAGGTCACCTGGAAGAACATCTATGATCTTCCGGTACTCACTGTTTCAGTTGACCTGAGCTAACTGTGTTGTGGTGTGTTCAGTGTTCAATGGTTTGTTCCAATTCCCCTTTTTCATGTTCTGTTAATGGTTCTGCCCAGGTTCTCTTTCCAATGGTCAGTACCTGTCAGATGTTCAGTTACTAAGACAATTAATTGGTTCCCCTTGGTTCTCCCTGCACCCCTGCCCGGTTTCCATGACACTTAATTGGCTTTCTCCCCCGAGTGCCCTGTCAATCACTTTCTAACCCCGCATTTCTCTCTGTAACCTTCTCCTTAGGGCTGGAAGTGATTGGTTCAGAGGCTGGGTTCCTTCCCTCACTTAGTTTCTGTTGGCTTTCCCTTTATGTCATTCATATGTACCTGTAATTTGATTTGTCAGAGGACGGGTGCTTCCCCTGCGCTCTGTATCCGGCTTGAAGTGATTGGTTCAGAGGCTGGGTTCCTTCCCTCACTTAGTTTCTGTTGGCTTTCCCTTTATGTCATTCATATGTACCTGTAATTTGATTTGTCAGAGGACGGGTGCTTCCCCTGCGCTCTGTATCCCTTTAAACCCCCCCTGCCCCCGCCCCTCAGCGCCCTTTTTCTGTTGCACCCCCTTGGATTACAATAAACCAGGACTTCGCTACAGATAAAGGGACGCTTCTTATTCTTGTTGGACGCAGTGGACTCCAAGCTGGTCCAAAGGAGACGGTTCTCCACTATAACGTGGGGGCTCTCCTTAGGCACTGCCCCTTGAGCCCAGTGCTCCCGCGGGTGGGGCAGTGCTCCCGGCAGACTGCTAGCAGTGCTGCTTGTTAGCCCGGACGCTTGTCAGCAAGGCGAGCGCTGCTGCACAGCTGTCTTCTGGAGAAGACCCTTTTCCTAATGTCCACCCTAAACCTCTCCTGACACAACTTAAGGCCAGTACCCCAGGTTCTGTCACTGGTCACCACAGAGATCAGTGTCTGCCCCTCCTCTTTACTCTCATGAGGAAGTTGCAGACTGCAATGAGGTTTCCTCTCAGTCTCCTCGAGGCTGAACAGATCAAGTAACCTCAGCCGCTCCTCATATAGCTTCCCCTCCAGACCCCTCATCATCCTTGCTGCTACCCTTTGGGGTCTCTGAGAGCTTCTGATCCTTCTTATATTGGCACCCGAACCTGCCCCCAGCACTGGAGGTGAGGCTGCCCCAGTGCAGAGCAGAGCAGGACAATCCCTCCCT
Organism: Geospiza fortis; assembly: GCF_000277835.1. Taxonomy (NCBI): domain Eukaryota; kingdom Metazoa; phylum Chordata; class Aves; order Passeriformes; family Thraupidae; genus Geospiza; species Geospiza fortis. The sequence continues at coordinate 15,759 of NW_005055138.1, forward strand.
TGCCTGGCTGGCCGTGCTGTGCCCGATGCCCCCCAGGACAGGGTTGGCCCTCCTGGCTGCCAGGGCACTGCTGGCTCGTGTGCAACTTGCCATGAACCAGAGCCCTCAGGTCCCTTTCCATGGCATTGCTCTCCAACATCATATTTCCCAGTCTGTCTGTACATCCAAGATTGTCCCATCCCAGGTGCAGAATCCAGCACTTGTCTGACAGATCCCCATCCCCAGCTTCTGAAGCTCGTGTGTTAACTGCATCTCAAAAGCTGTGAGGATTCTTAGGGCGCACAGTCACTCAACAGGGAGGCAAAGTCCAGAGGTTACGCACGGACGATGATTCTGCCTGTTGGTGCCAGCGTTCTACCACCGAGGCATGCCCCTGCGGGGAGAAGAAGAAGCATGGAGTTTGTCATCAGAGACTGCACTCACTCACTCCTCGACATTCTGCCCTAGACTGTGTTGTCTGGGCACGGACAGACCAGAACAGAGCCCTCCTTTGCTTTTTAGTTTGTTTAGCTAGCTGAGGCAGAGAAGTTTTTCCTGGACTGTTTTTCTTTTCCTTTTCTTGGAACTGTTAGAACCTGCTCTGGACTGGAGACCTGGGAAGCACTGAGAGCTTTCACTTTGTGGCCCACCAGGGCCTACTCTGGGCAGCAGCCTTTCCCAGTGCCTGAGGGACTGATAACAGGGTGACCACCCACAGGAGAGACTTTCTGAATTTTTCATCGCTTCAGAGCAGCGAATGAGTTTTGTCATCTGGTATTGTTCATTTTGTGTGCTGGGGAGTGCTTTGCCTGTTAAATAAACAGGTTTTTTCCACTTCTCTCTGAGGAAAATTTTCCCGAACCGATTGGGCCATGTGGGTTTGCTTTCTGGGGGAGGGGGGGCCCTTTTGGAGGTTTTCTCCCAAATTTGCCCTAAACCAGGACACCCTATGAGGAACGACTGAGGGAGCGGGGGTTGTTTAGCCTGGAGAAAAGGAGACTCAGGGGTGACCTTATCTCTCTCTACAACTTCCTGAAAGGTGGTTGTAGTCAGGTGGGGGTTGGTCTCTTTCACCAGGCAGCAACTGACAGAACCAGAGGACACAGTCTCAAGCTGCGTCAAGGGAAATTTAGGTTGGATATTAGGAAAAAGTTTTTTATGGAAAGAGTCATAAAGTTCTGGAATGATCTGCCTGGGGAGGTGGTGGAGTCACCATCCCTGGATGTGTTTGAAAAAAGACTGGATATGGCACTCGATGCCATGGTTTAGTTGAGGTGTTAGGGCATGGGTTGGACTTGATGATGTTGAAAGTCTCTTCCAAACTAGTCATTCTGTGAATTCTGTGTGAATTCTGTGAAAAATGGGGGAATGAAGAATGGCCTCCTGAATGAATATTGGAAATGTATGGGCCATGCAGATGTGCTCAGGATGGGAGTTGGGGATATCGAACCCAAATTTATTTACTAAATCGTATTATAAGACTCCAAGCAGTTCTAGAAATAATAACTAACAAAACTGCTCTAGCACTGGAATTAATATCAAACCAACAAAGGCAAACTAGTGCCACAGTGTATCCAAATAGGTTGGTGTCCTGGTTCAGGGCAAATTTGGGAGAGAACCCCCAAAGGGGCTCCTCTAGAAAAGCAGATTCAATTGACCTCTCCCCCAACTGGTTCAGGAGAAAGTACCTCCTTGGAGAAAAGTGGATTAAAACCTGTTTATTAAACAATAAAACCTAAACAATATTAAACAATAAAACCTCTTGCTGCTCCAAAAGAGATGACAAACAAAGAAAAGTCCCCTCCCCGAATTGCAGCTCAGCTCACTCAGTCTCTTATCAGTCCCTCTGGTGCTGGAAATGCCGTGACCCAGGCCCAGCACAGTGGGCCACAGGTGCGAGCTGCTGGTGCTCTTCTGGGTGTTCAGTCCAGAGCAGGTTTAAACAGGTCCAAAGAAAAGGGGAAAAAAACCACAGTCCAGGGAACTTCTTTGCCTCAGCTAGCTGAAACTGACTAAAACAAAGGAGAACTCTGTCCCGCTGTCTGTCCATCCGCAGACAACACAGTCCAGGAGGAGGAATATGGAGGAGGGAGTGCAGTGTTTGAAAACAAACTGCGCGCTTCTTCTCTTCCCCCTTCACTCTCTGGAACAAGTCTTAAAGGTGCAAAACTTATTATTCAGCCTAAACCAAACAAGATGATTGGGGATAAAAGCATCATATAGTCAACCCAGGACAGTTGGCTTTATACTACTTATTAGCAGAAGATGGGGGTGTCTATGGAAAATTTAATACATCCAACTGTTGTTTCAAAATAGCTGATAACAGGGATGCTGTCTTGGATATAGCCAAGGATATCAGAAAAATAGTCCATGTCCCTGTCCAGAAATGGGAATCAATACTAAAAGCCAGTTGGTGGGACAATATATTGGGAATTGAATGGTGGAAAAAGCTAAGCTTCTTCCTCTTATGTGCAGTAGCTGGTTTATTATTTCTTCCTTGTCTGTTTCCCTGCTTTATTTGTCTAATCACCAGTATCGTCCAGGGTATGCCAGTGGTAGCAATACCTATGGACCCAAAATTGGCTATATCTGGAACAGTACAAAAGACAATGGTGTTACAGAAACAAGACAAAATAAAGGACCCCTTTGAAGATGCTAAATTGATTTATGAAAAACATGAGCATATCACCAAAATTAAAAATTAGAATTATTGCTCAAGCCAAATGATTTATAAAAAGGAAGAGGAGGGATTGTGATAAATATATTACAGTGTTGGCTTTCACAATTGTTAGAGTGAATACTATGTGTTTTATAATGTTGACTTTTGTAAAGGAAGTTTTGCTAAAGTTTAGAGTTCTTTTAATGCAAATATTTTGTTGTTATGACAATGTTGGTGAAGATTTGTAATGTTAACATTTAACCAATGAAGGACTCAAAACCTCTTGAATGTATCAAAAAGTAACAAATGACCATGACTAGGACAGCTGCACATGCTCTCAAAAGGTGGGACAGAGGAGGAACTATGTTAAAATGTTTGAATATGTATAACTGTTTGTAAATATGTATTAGGCTGTTGCAACACCCAGGGTACATAAGGGGTGTTACTGTGTTGACTGGCGTGCCTCTGGCTGCGGCTAAGTACCTAGCCCTGTTCCTTTTGCTTTATTGACATTTTCCCCTATTGTCTCTTATTAGATTTTCTTTAAATTTTAACTGAGGAGTGGGCTTTGTTTCTCACAGTCACAAAGGATAGAAAAATGTAATAAAAGAATAGGAACATAACTAATACCCGGTTATAGATTAAGTATAACTAATATAGCAATAAAGTGTGCAATAATAGAGTTAGGTAAGCATTAGCAAAATAGGTGTGACGAATGTATTAAATAAGAATAGCATGCTGTGTTTGTAACAGTAAGATAAGAAAACCACAAGTTATGTAAGACCCCAACCCCTTAAGACTGTAACTTGATTAACGAACAAACTGATCGGATGCCGAACTTGTAAACGTATAAATAACCTCTGTAAGATGAGCATGGTGGAGATGTACATGGAGGTGTGGTGTTAACCCCCTACATGCTGCATGGTCCCACCAGCCGGGCCAGTAAAGGTGTGCTTTACTTTACAGTGCCTTACTGTGGAGTAGATTCCTTTGAATCAAGCAGCTACGTGAACTCCTATTCCTCCCATCCCCTAAGACAAAGAAGGGCAGCCACCATCTTTGCCTCCTGGCCATGCAGTCTGGTGTGGGGGGGTGGTGGGTTAAGGTTTTGAAATTTCAATATTTAGCATTTATTCAATCCTTTTCTGTGCCTTGCAGGCACACCACCCCCCCCCGGCCTTTTTTTTGAGTTATTGAAGCCCTTTCTCTTTAGAGGAAATGCTCATTCCAGGGCATTTTCTCCTGAAATTTGTCTCAAAGCCAGGACACCCATCTATTTGTTGCATGTCTTTCTTGATGTTCCAAGGTGTCATGGGCCCACTGAGCCAGAAATAATTCACCCTTGTATTGCCAATCCAAATCCACCTGAGCAACTTCAATCCCAGCAGCCTGATCCACCTGCTGGTTGCTCCAATGTTCTTCAGTGGCCTGACTCTTGAGTACATAAGCATCTACATGACGTACCTTCACAACTAGGTTGTCTGCCTAAGCATCAATATCTTGCCACAATGCAGCAGCCCACATGGGTTTATCCCTGCAATGCCAGTTATTCTGCTTCCATCGCTGCAACCACTGTTATGGGGCATTTACCACCATCCATGAGTCATTATAAAGTATCAGCCATTTCTCTCATTCAGCAGTGTCTAAGGCCAACTGGATGTCTTTCACCTCTGCAAACTCACTCAATTCACCTTCTCCTTCAACAGTTTCTGCAACTTCTCATAGGGGACCCCATACAGCTGCTTTCCATCTCTGATGCTTTCCCACAAGATGGCAGGACCCATCAGCAAACAAGGCATATTGCTTCTCACTTTCTGGTAATTTATTATATAGTGGGGCCTCATCAACACGTGTGCCTTGGTTTAAGACAATTTAAGAGGTGGACAGTCCAAAATTAGTTACCCTCCCTTTAGTTTTAACCAATCCCTTTCTACCAATAAGGAGAGATGATTATGAATAGATATAAGTGAAAAAATAACATTTTACTAAATAAAATGAAACAGCAACAGGCAAGAAAAATAACAGTAATGATCACTAGATACAAACTTGCTGAAATCTCGCCAACTCCCCGGGAACAAAGAGAAACTCAGAATGGCTGAGAATACCCCTCACCCAAAACGGTGCCTTCCACAGACAATCACGTATGGAGAGACAAAGACAAAGACACTGGCAGCCCTTCCCCCTCTTATCTCTCCAGAAGCAGCAGCTTCATTGGCAAAGGTGGCTGGCACACTCCAACACCCTGATCCAACTGGTATCAGCACTGCATCCCCCAAGCCACTGGTGTTGGTGCTGCTGTCTCGGGTCCCTGTTCCGATGGGGGGGAGGAAGAAAAATGGACTCTCAAGCACTAACAAATGGTGGCCCAACCGTGACTGTCTCTGGCTCTGTGCTCCGGACAGGTGTTGCTGACTTTACTTGCGTAATTTAGGAGACTCCGGACACAGAGGAACTGTATTGGACAGTATAGTAAACAGCAAATCCACTGCAGACAAAGCTGCAACAAAACCAGAAACTCTAAAATTAAAAACATTAATTGGCTTATGTTTTTGTATTTTCAGAGCAATGTTTCCAGTATGGCAGCATGGTTGTTTGTTTCTGGATTAGGCAACCATCCTAGCAGGACTTTCTACCTAATGATTGTAATAATAAGTATGGCTTCAAATGCCAGAGGGGTAAGTGAGCAAGAAAGAAAAGAGAGAAATGAGGCATAGTAAAATCCCCCCC
>NW_005055139.1:0-764 GCF_000277835.1 Geospiza fortis
ATCCAGCAATTGAACACCTTGCCTGGAATGTTCGAGAATCCATGTACAGTAGGACTTCTGAGGAGAGAAGAGCAACTGGTACCAATTGCCACTTCCACAGTACATCGCAAACAGTATAGAACAACTCGAGATGCAGTGATTCCCATCCATAAGATGATCCGAGAGCTGGAGAGCCAAGGGGTGGTCAATAAGGCCCACTCACCCTTCAACAGCCCCATTTGGCCTGTGTGTAAATCTGAAGGAGAATGGCTATTGACAGTAGACTACCGTGCCTTGAATGAAGTGGCTCCACCACTGGATGCTGCTGTGCCAGACATGTTAGAGCTCCAGTATGAGCTTGAGTCCAAGGCAGCAAAGTGGTATGCCACTATCGATATTGCCAATGCATTTTTCTCCATTCCTCTGGCAGAAGGATGCAGGCCTCAGTTTGCCTTCAGGTGGGGGAGAGTGCAGTACACCTGGAATCGACTGCCCCAGGGGTGGAAGCAGAGTCCTACCATCTGCCATGGAGTGATCCAGGCTGCACTGGAAAAGGATGAGGCTCCAGAACATCTGCAGTACATCGATGACATCATTGTGTGGGAGAAGACAGCAGCAGAAGTGTTTGAAAAAGGAGAGAAAATCATCCTAATCCTCCTGGAAGCTGGTTTTGCCATCAAAAAGAGCAAAGTTAAGAGACCAGCTTGTGAGATCCAATTCCTGAGAGTAAATTGGCGCGATGGACGGCGTCAGATTCCTACAGATGTCATCAACAAGATCACAGC
>NW_005055139.1:1140-8168 GCF_000277835.1 Geospiza fortis
GAAGAAGCTCCTCCCTATAGCCAACTGCCCCCAGAGGAAACACGCTACGCTCTTTTCACTGACGGTTCCTGTTGCATCGTAGGGATGAACCAGAAGTGGAAAGCAGCTGTATAGTGCCCCACTTGACAGGTCGCAGAAGCCACTGAAAGAGAAGGTGGATCAAACCAACTTGCACAACTCAAAGCCGTTTAACTAGCCCTGGACATTGCAGAAAGAGAGAAGTGGCCAAAGCTCTACCTCTACACTGATTCATGGATGGTAGCCAATGCTCTGTGGGGATGGCTGGAAAGGTGGAAAGAGGCTAACTGGCAGTGTAGAGAAAGACCAATTTGGGCTGCTGCTAAGTGGAAAGACATTGCTACTAGCATAGGGAGGCTACCTATGAAAGTCTGTCACATAGATGCTCATGTCCCCAAGAATAGAGCTAATGAGGAGCACCAAAACAATAAGCAGGTAGATCAGGCTGCAAAGATAGTGGTGTCAAAGATAGACAAATTGGCAACACAAGGGGGAGTTGTTCCTAACTCGATGGGCCCATGATGCCTCAGGTCATCAGAGCAGAGATGCCACCTATAAGTGGGCACAAGACCGAGGGGTAGATTTAAACATATACAGTATTTCTCAAGTTATCCATGACTGTGAGACGTGGGCTGCGGTCAAGCAGGCCAAGAGGTTGAAACCGCTATGTTATGGTAGGTAATGGTCCAACTATAAATATGAAGAGGCCTGGCAAAGTGACTGCATCACACTGCCTCAGACAAGCCACAGTAAGCACTACGTGCTCACAATGGCAGAAGCCACCATGTGATGGTTGGAAATCTACCCTGTGTCTCACACTACTGCCCATAACACCATCCTAGGCCTTGAAAAACAGGTCCTTTGGAAGCATGGTACCCCTGAGAAGACTGAGTCAGACAATGGAACTCATTTCAAGAACAACCTTATCAACACCTGGGCTAGGGAACATGGCATTGAGTGGGTGTACCATATCCCCTACCATGCACCAGCTGCAGGCAAAGTGGAGAGGTACAATGGACTGTTAAAAACCACCTTGAAAGCATTGGGTAGGGAATCTTTCAAAAATTGGAAGCAGCATTTAGCAAAGGCCACCTGGTTAGTTAACACCCGAGGTTCAACCAACCAGTCAGGTCCTGCCCGGTCTGAGTCCCTGAATATAGCAGACAGAGATAAAGTCCCAGTGGTACATGTCAGAGGTTTGTTGGGGAAGACAGTGTGGATCAGTTCTGCCTTGAGTACAGACAAACCCATTCGTGGTGTTGTCTTTGCTCATGGACCAGGTTGCACATGGTGGATAATGCAAAGAGATGGAACAACACGATGTGTACCTCCGGGAGATCTGATTGTGGGGTGAGACTCATGCAAATATCACTGTTCATTGGATGTTACTGCCATTGCTGTACATTAAACCACACGGACATGAGATAGAAGGAAATGTGTAAGTGTTGAAGGTCTGAGCAAGTGAAAGATGGAGTTTTGAGTGAGTAAAATGAAAGTGGAGAATCCTGCAGCTCTGTAGTCTGGGGCCTGGATTCAGTAGACTGGTGTGGAGACATGACAAAGGAATGATAGGTATTGCTTGTAATTTTTGGGGGAACAAAGAAAAGTTTTTACGTGAATAAAATGCATGATGTGTGGTAGTATGTTGACGATATGGGGATAAGGGGTGGAATGTCCTAGGGTGGCGTTATGATGCTTGTACCCTCAATCGTCTCGTCTGTTTATGCTGGATATTATATTCTGTGCCTTCAGGACTGGCTCTGAGAGCAAAGGCGGGGAGAAGAAGAAGAAGCACGGAGTTTTGTTATCAGCCTGCTCTCCCTCCTCCACTGTGGTGTCTGGGCACAGAGGGGGCAGAACACAGCGCTCCGTTGTTTTTTAGTTAGTTTAGCTAGCTGAGGCAGTCTGAGTTTTCCCTGGACTGTTTTTCTTTCCTTTTTCTTGGAACTGTTCTAACCTGCTCTGGACTGGGACCCAGGGAAACACCGAGAGCTTGCACTTTGTAGCCTACTGGCACCTACTCTGGGCAGCAGCCTTTCCCAGTGCCGGAGGGACTGATAACAGAACGACCACCCACAGGAGACACTTTCTGAATTTATCATCTCTTCAGAGCAGCGAATGAGTTTTGTCATCCGGTATTGTTCATTTTTTTTGTGCTAGGGAGTGCTTTGCCTATTAAATAAACAGGTTTTTTCCACTTGTCTCCAAGGAAATTCTTTCCAAACCAGCTGGGGGAGGGGTGGTGTGGACTTGCTTTCTGGGGGGGCCCTTTTGAAAGTTTTCTCCCAAATTTGCCCTAAACCAGGACAAGCTGATAGAAATTAGAACAGGATGTAGGGTCATGACATGCTTACTTCATGTTCTGGCTTAAGTACCCTTCAGCTTTCCTGGGATCTTCCCCCAGGTGGGACTTCTGGTCATCTGGAGACTCTGGGGCTAGACTGGCATTCCAGGGGTGGGCTGTGGAGCACTGCCTCTGATTTGCCAGTGATTGGTGGCCACTGCAGGGGCTGGGATACAGGCCCAGGGGGTTGGGGTGTGCAGAGCAGTACATCGCCTCACCAGGGCAAGGCCCAACCTGCCCCTTCCCCCACATATGCACCCAAAATATTTCTAGTCAGCAATCGCCTTCCAGTTTCTCACACTAGGTATAAGGTAATTCCAACAGAGGGAGACTCTCAACTGATTCACAATCACCAACTCAAGAAAATCACCAACTCATAAGAAGAGAAAGACTGAGCATATGGTCTAATTAACGTGATGTCTTAGGTTGGAAATGGGTGTGTGTATTCTATTCCTATCTGTGGAGCAGTTATCTTCTGTTAATTGGGCAGTTTTCTTTATATCTTGCACAAACAATCCTCCCTCCAGGGAGATATCTTCTGTTAATGGGCCATTGAGTCTCACTGCCTGACTGATAAAATTGCATCATCCAATTCTGAGAAGCTCTGCCCAGAGGGAGGAGGCAAGCATTCCTATCTGGATATAATCAGACATTTGGAAGACCACAGGCAGCCTTTTCCACTGGATTCCCTGAGGAAGACCAGGCCCATCTACACCACCACCGCACCATCAGAGGAAAGCCTACACCCTTCTACAGGATCACTGCTTCAACAAAACCACATCTGTCGCTCCAGGAGGACTGCAGCCACCATTTCAATTGGACTGCTACCAACACCCTGACCCACAGGGTGTCAGGTCGTATTCTGACTCTGTCAGTGTTGTTTTGTATTACTGTATTGTTTATCTTTTTTTTTTCCTTTTCTTCCCTAATAAAGAACTGTTATTCCTGCTCCCATATCTTTGCCTGAGAGCCTTTAAATTTCAAAATTATAGCGTTTCTGAGGGAGGGAGTTTACATTTTCCATTTCAGGGAAGGCTCCTGCCTTCCTTAGCAGACACCAGTCTTTTCAAGCCAAGACACATGAGAAGCAAGAAAACCATTCGACCAATAGAGGGTAGAATACTAATTAACAAGAGAACTAGGTAACTTGTAACCAATGAACCCATGATTTCTTTGTTTGCTAAAATGTATAAACAGTGTAAAATTTTGAGAATCAGTGTGCTTGATTTGTGGATTTGCCACCTAGCACCCATTTGCATAATATGAAATAAAAAATTACCTTGGTCTGTGTGTGAGATTGGCTTACTCCACACCGGGGAATGAATTCCACTTTTAGGGACAACACTATCTGAGCACAAAAGGAATTCTAATGTTTTTCACTGGATGCTAGGGGGACAGGCAGGTTCTTTTAAGGATCATTGGTAGAATAAGAACTGGCCACAGGGTTGTAGCTATAATTATAACTTTATTATTTATAATCTAGCTATTAGCATAGCTTATAATTACACAGACTTTATAGAAATTAGTATAGCTTTCCTATTATCTAAAATTTGTTATTTAGACTTTTCAGTTACCTGGACCCTCTGAAGATTGGGTCAAATTCCTAATAATCAATGTACAATACAATAATAATCTAGACTCTGACTAAAAAGTATATGAATGACTCCGTCCTTGGAGGAAGAAAAACTATGGAAGCTGTGTCATGGTATTCTAGCTAAAGGTAAGGGTGCTTGTCTTGGTTTAGAGCAAAATTTTGGGAGAGAGAGTCCCCAGAGGGGCTCTAGTAGGAAGATAAATTCAATCGGCCCCTCCCCCCCCAACCAGTCCGGGAGAAAATACCTCCTTGGAGAAAAGTGGAAAAAAAGCTGTTTATTAAACAATAGAACCTAACAATATTAAACAATAAAACCCCTTGCCGCTCTAAAAGAGATGACCAACTGAGAAAACCCCCTGGGTTGCAGCCCAGCTCACTCAGTCTCTTATCAGTCCTTCTGGTGCTGGAAATGTCACAGGCCAGGCCCGGCCCGGCCCGGTGGCCACAGGTGCGAGCTGCCGGTGCTCCCCTGGGTGTTCAGTCCAGAGCAGGTTCCAAGAGGTCCAAAGAAAAGGAAAAGAAAAACCACAGTCCAGGGACTCTTCTTTGCCTCAGCCAGCTAAAACTAACCAAAAGCAAAAGGAGAGCTCTCTGTCCTGCTGTCTGTCCGTCCGCAGACAACACAGTCCTGGAGCAGAAATGTGGGGGAGTAAATGCAGTGTCTGAGGGAAAAAAAAAAAACTGTGCGATTCTTCTGTCCCCCCTTTCACTCTCTGCAACAAGTCTTAAAGGTGCAAAACTTATTATTATTCAGCATAAACAAATGAGACGATTTGGGGATAAAAGCATCATATAGTCAACCCAGGACAGTGCTCTCCATTCCCTCTCCCCCACAGTAGAGGTTTTCCCTGTATCACACCTTAGCAGTCCAACTGCGCTTGGATCCCTTCAAAAACCTTTTGGATAAGCTGATGTATCTATACCTCTTAATTTGGGAGTTTGGTCTTTACCATTTCCATGAGTTAGTGGACTATGAATAGACTGCCAGACAATTAACATGCAAAAAGTGGGCTGCAGGAGACAGCAAGCTGCAAGTAGTAATACAAGCTGCATAATAATCTTTATCTCTGAGTCCTGCCTACTTGTTTCTCTCACTTTGACCTAGTGGTGCTGCTTCCAGCATACACCAGGCCTTAGCATGAGCTGTGAGTTAGCCAACTCCCTCCCAGTATGAGGTGTCAAACCCTGGAATGAGCTGTCCAAAGACAGAATTGATTTTTTTGAGATTTAAAAAATTTGGCTGGACGACACTTTTAGCAACCTCATCTAACTTTGAGGTTAGCCCTGCTTTGGGCAGGTAATTTGTCTCATGACCTCCTGTCGTGGTTGGACACTGGCCAAACACCAGGTACCCTGCCACAGCTGGGCAGAGGAGAGAGAAAAATTTAATGTAGTCTTCATGAGTTGAGATAAGCACTGGGAGAAAACACTCCAAGGGCAAAACAGGCTCAACTTAGAAGTACAAAGTAAATTTATTACTAACAAAATTCGTGGCCCCCCTGCTACCAAAAACCAGGCCATGCAAAACCAACACACCTCCAGAGGTTGCTTCTAACCTACTTTTTTTCTGTGATCCTGGTAAAGAAATCACAGTTCTGTACCGTCTTTGTTCTTTTTCAGGGCTGAAGAGTCTTCATTGTGAAGCCAAATTTGAGTTTTCTTAAATAACTATTGACAAATGCGGATATAAACATACGAGACAAAAATACTATTTTCTTATAAATCAAGAAATATCAGGGAAAGTTCACTGAATCTTTTTCTATTAAAAGACAAAACAGTGATAATTTCAAAAAGGAGTAAAGAGGTGGGTGTTTTGGCTTAACCCCTTCTCCCTTTGGATCAGATTATAGGGTTTAACACTGCTCCTATTCCAGCATGGATTTATCCACAAGCCATAGTCCTTTTCAGGGGTGTACTTATACTGGGTGTGAATTCATTCATGGGCCGCAGTTCCTTTGAGCTGTACCTACTCTGGTGTGTATTTATTCACAGGTCACAGTCTCTTCAACTAGTTAACAATGGCATCCATGCCAAGCTAGCCCAGACAGTAGAGCATGAGACTGAATCTCAGGGTCATGAGTTAAAGCCCCATGTTGAGCACCAAAGCTGTCTGTGCTTCCACCTCTGAGACAATTGATTCCAGGTATATTGGACATCCCTCCATGTGAAAAAAACCATGGCCTGTACTCTGCTGACAAAGAGATCCAGAAAAACAGATTGGCAGTATCACTTGTGGCATACTATGTTGCTGCCTTTGACTCCCCTTCATAATGGAATTCTAGCATGTTCACTATGGCAGCACTTAATGACTGCATGACTTTGTTAAGGCCACAATACTATACTTTTAGATTTTACCCTCTGTCAGACTTCCATGCTGGCCATATGGGACTGTCAGAGGCTGCATGAGTCTTACTGATTACTCCCTGGCTCTCCAGTTGAGGAACCAACTTATGGATGGTAACCAGGGGAACTTAGTGACTCTGGTGTATCATCCATCATAATGGTAGCATTTGGCACCTGTTGTTCTTCAACATACAGCAAACCCACCACAGAGGGATCCACTGAGAAACTGGATAAGGTAGACAGCTGTTTAGTCTTCTCTGCACCCACAGAAGCTACACCAAAACTCTACCAGTATCCTTTTTGATTCTGAAAATAACCTCCTGTGAGGGAGTCGGCCAAGGACACACAGGACCTCTGGGTCAGTCACAATAGGATGCTTCTGCCACTTCTTCCTTGTCAGACTCATGGCAGCCTCCAACACAAACAACTGCTGGGATCTCCTGTTGCTCCAGAAATTCAGATGGGTTCTGCACCACTTGTACCCTGATGGCATTAGAGTACACTCTGCACTGGTGTCCACCTGAGCCTTATACTCTCATGGGTCTGATTTGCCAGGCCATTGAATCCACACAGTCTTGTGTCATGGTTTAACCCCAGCTGGCAACTAAGTACCACACAGCTGCTCACTCACTCTGTACCCACACAGCTCTCCACTACCCAGTGGGGAGATTTCTTGGAGATGGTTTGTGTCCCATAGTCATTCTTGTGCCCGAAATTGTCACTGCCCTT
>NW_005055139.1:8260-8685 GCF_000277835.1 Geospiza fortis
CAGCCCTTTCCTTCCAGTGGGGATGTGACGTGGTTTTGACCGGAAGTAGGTTTTCTGGGATATGCTGTGGTCAGGCCAGAGGCCAATAGGTGTTCAGATTCTAAAATTGGCACCTGTTTTGGCCACTGAGGTATTGGATACGCTTCTGAGAACACAGGGGTTAAAAGCAGAGCTGTCCCTTGGGAGCTTCCTCTTTGAGTTCCGGTCAGGGAAGAGTCAAGACCTCCCCTGCCCGGCTTTGAGCTGGGCAGGGGAGGAGAAAAGCCATGCGGCCCGGGAGAGGGTAAGCTGGGCCCTCAAGATGGAAGGGTGGGGGTGCACCAGGAAGCATTGGGCAGCCCTCCCAGGAGAGACAGAGAGAGAGAGAAGCCCCGAGAGGATTTGGGCAGCCCCCCCCCCCCCCCGGGGAGCGAGAGAGAGCGCGG
>NW_005055139.1:8948-9956 GCF_000277835.1 Geospiza fortis
GACCTTTTCTGGGCAAATGTGATGTGATGTGATGCAGGGTTGTGAGAGAATCCAAGATGGCAGGAGATGATGGAGTGGCCTTTGGCTGGACTTTTTCTTGTATAGCCATGGACAGAACCATGCTTCCTTGTGACACAGAGGCTGCATCCAGGGGGGAGACGATGCCTCGGAACCAAGAGGGTCCAGTGTTGGAGACCCCCCGGCCCCAGGGGGTAGAGAAATATGGGGGGGACAGGATGTCCCAAAAGTGAGACTGTGCCCTTTTTAGAAGGAGACAAAGCACTCTTAAAAAGGACAATCCTAGAAGCAGCCCTGGTCCGTGGTCAGTGGTGAGAGCACTGGACATGAAAAGGAAGAGGTCACCATGGCCCAAGAAGGACTCCTCCTCTTGACAGACTGAGAATTGAGTATTTACAGAGTGATGATGGACTGAGAGTTGAAATTTGAGAGATAGATGTATTGGAAATGTGGTAGGGGGAGGAGGAAATGCTTTTGTGAAGTTTTCATTTTCCATGTGTGTATGTGTGTGTGTGTCCTTTTTTTGTAGTTTAGTTAATAAACTTTCTTTCCCTCTACCCCTCTATTCCTAAGCTAGAAGCCTGCTTTGCTTATTTTCTGGTCATATTTCACAGCAGACACCAGGGAAGAGGTATTTTTCATGGGGCACTGGCATTGTGACAGTGTGAAACCGTGACAAGGTGATTGACCCTGCAGCTACACAGCACAGTGGATGAAATGACCTGAGATCCGGTTGCTCTGCAGGGTTTTTTTCCTTTTCTTTTGTTTTTCCTTCTTCTTTTGGCACTGTGATCACGGCCTACTAGCTTGCTTCTCTGCTCCTCTGCCACTTGGGAGCCCACAGCGGGTGTGTGTGGTGCTGCGACCTGGGGCTGGGAGTACCCCCCCGCCGGGCCATTTTCTCTGTGCGGCAGCCCGACCTCGTGACCAGCCATTGCCAGTGAGCTGTGCAAAGGAGAAATCTCCCGTCCTCCCCATTCACCTGGGCGC
>NW_005055139.1:10039-21011 GCF_000277835.1 Geospiza fortis
TGACCCCACCCAGACATAAACAATAGGTTATCTGCTGCTGTGGAATGTAACAGGTCTGCCTGGATTGGCCCAGTTTGGATGTTTGGAGTTGGTGGCCAATGCAGGACGGAGCTCTCTTGGAGACAGTCCGGGAGAGCAAGGTTTGTTATCATTCTTTACTTTTCTTAGGTAGCTAGCAGCTTCTGGAAACTCTCCCTTTCTTTTTCTTTTAGTATAGTTTAAATAGATGTTTATATCATAACGTAATAAATCAAGCCTTCAGATCATGGAGCCCATCTCGTCTCTTCCTTCACCCCAAAACCCTTGTGACAACCGTCAACACACCACCCCTCAGGAGGTTTTCCGAAGCCCACATTGGAGTGCCCCTGAGGCCATGGGGGAGCCATGGCAGCCCCTTTGCCTCACCAAGAGCCAACAGTGCCCCCTGAATCTGTGGAGGAGTCACTGCACCCCCTCTGCCTTGACACAAGCCAACAGTGCCTCCTGCTGGCTGTTGTCCTACCTACACCAAAAAGGGAAAGTGCTTGACAGGAAGGAAGAAGGCTGTATGTCACAGACATGTTTTCATTAAAAATCCTTTCTTAGGATTTTTCTTCCTTAGAAGCTGAGAGGTTTCAGGAACAAAATGTAAACAATGGTTATCTGCTGCTGTGGAATGCAACAGGTGCATCTGTGATTGGCCCATCTTGGATGTTTACAATTAATGGCCAATCACAGCCCAGTTAGCTTGGACTCTCTATCCGAGACACAAACCTTTATTATTCATTCCTTTCTATTCTTAGCTTAGCTAGCCTTCTGAGATGAAACTTTTCCTTCTATTCTTTTTAGTATAGTTTTAATGTAATGGATATCATAAAATAATAAATCGAGCCTTCTGAACATGGAGTCAACATTCTCGTCTCTTCCTTTAACATAAGACCCCTGTGACCACTGTCACAGCTGTATTGGGTTTTTCTGGTTTTTTATTGCTGTTATTGTTGATTGCTTGTCCTTACATATATATATATATATTTTCTAGTAAAGAACTGTTATTAATTTTCCTATGTCTGTGCCTGAAAGCCCTGTAATTTCAAAGTTATAATAATTTGGAGGGAGAGGGGTCATCTTTTCCATTCCAGGAAGGTTCCCGCCTTCCTTGGCAGACACTTGTCCTTTTAAACTGGGACAGGAGGACTAATCCAAGAAAAAGTAAACTCTGTGGTTTGAGATAGGAACAGTTTAATAACTGAAACAAAACAAAATATAATCATAATGAAAAGGAGAGAGAGGGAGAAATGAAACCCAAGAGAAGGAAATTATGCACAGTTCAATTGGTCATTACGTGCTGACCTATGCCCAGCCAGTCCCCAAGCAGCCAGTGGTTGCTCCCTGGGGCAGTTGATTCCAGGTGTACTAGACACTCCTCCAAGTGAAAGTGAACTGTGGCCTGCACTCTGCTGCCAAAGGCATTGAGAAAAATACATTAGCAATATTATTTGTGGCATACTACTTGGCTGTCTTTGACTCCAGTTCATATTGTAATTCTAGCATGTCTGGTACAGCAGCACTCAGTGGCGGTGTCACTTCATTCAGGCCATGATAATCTACTGTTAGTCTCCATTATCCATTAAATTTACATACTGGCCATATGGAGCTATTAAAGGATGAGTGGATCCTGCTGATCACTCCTTAGCTCTGCAGTTGACAGATTAGTTTATGGAGGGAATCATGGACTCTTGGTGCGATATTGCTGCCAGTGCACTGTTGTGGTAGCGATTGGTACGTGTTGTTCTTCAACTTTCAGCAAACCCACAACAGAAGGGTCTTCTGAGACACCAGGCAAGGTAGACAGCTGCCTAATTTCCTAAATCTCCAAGGCAGCTATGCCAAAAGCCCACTGGTACCTCCAGTATTCTGCCTCTGGGCCAGTCCCAATAGGGTCCCTTTGCCACTTGTTCCCAGTCAGGCTGATTTCAGCCTCTAATATAGACAGCTGTTGGGATTCCCCTATGACTCCAGAAACACAAATGAGTTTAATCCCTAAAATCATAGAATCATAGAATGTTTATTACAGCGCTGGAAGCATGTGGGAATCATTCCCTTAAAATGACATGCGTACTTCTGGGAACTCCAGATCTCCTTTTATCTCCCTCTCAAATACATATGCATGCAATTTCACAATAGGTTCATACATATTCATTCCACTGATTTCGAGTGACACTTGCCACTAATTCTTCAGAAAGAACTCCTGGGTCGGGTTGCCCGGCGCTGTCTGCCCCCCTCCTCCCCCTTATCTCTTGTCCTTCGGCTGAAGCAGTCCTTCCAAGCACAGGCCCTTCAAGAGAACAGGCAGTCAGACTAAACAGCAAACTACAGACTCAAAGATGTACATTTCACCTAAATCAAAATGGATTTCTACCCTAGAAAATTTCTACTCTGTCTCACTACGACTGTAGCCCTTAAACCACTAAACCACATCACCCAGCTCCAGATCCAGACACCTTTTAAACACCTCCAGGGATGGTGACTACACCACCTCCATGGGCAACCTATTCCAATGCCTGACCACACTAACAGGGAAAAGTTTTTTTTCTAATATCTAACCTCAATCTCCCCTGTCTCAGTTTAAGGCCATTTCTTCTTGTCCTCTCACTGCAGGCATGGTAGAGGAGACCAGCCCCCACCTCACTACAACCTCCTTTCAGGCAGTTATAGAGAGCGATGAGGTCCCTCCCGAATGTCCTCTTCTCGAGACTAAATAAACCCAGCTCTCTCAGTTGTTCCACATAAGAGTTTGATGCCATTAGAGTACACTGTGCACTGGTATATATTAAAGCCTTATAGTCTTTTGGGTCCAGTGTGCCAGGCCATCAAATTCTCACAGTCCACTAAACCCGGTTGTCCCTCTCTTTTACCTGGCTGGAGGCAGGGCCCCTCTAATATTGGTCATAGGAATTTCCACTTACTTCTTATAGAAATGGATTGTAATTTCTTTTCCATAGGATCAGGAGTAAAATCAGTCTTTCCACTCTGACTGAGAAACTGCCCACTGTAGAGTGGAGCAGCAACTTTCCTGGAAGAACCCCCATTTGTGAATGTTTTTACCTGCAATTCATGTACCCATGCCTCTAGGGTTGAGGTAGGTTTTCCATCCCACTTCCTCATGTCCTCTCTGTGGTCTCATAGGTAAAATCACAGGGTACCCCATGGTGTATATCTTCTATATAATCTCTTGAGCAAAAGAACATCTACTATTAATAGCTGAGGTGCAGGTCCATATGTTGCCAGAATGACTTTTGCTTTGATATATTCTCTATATTCTTTTCACATATATTCTAGCTCCATTGTTGTATAGTTATATAGTTCCTAGCTAGTCCCAGTACTTTTCCCTACCCTGATAGGTAGAAAGAGAAAACCCATTCCAGAGGCTCCAAGCCCCAGGGGATACAAGGCACCTATCTTATATTGGTTCTTCCTGGGAACCAAGGTTGAAGCCATCTCTTCAGGACATATTTTCATAAACAAAGTTTAGTTCCTATCTGAGGCGTGAAGATTTAGAAAAGGGTTGAACCGGGGAGGAATTACCTCACCACTTGTGCTCCTAATTGGTAATTTTTGTCAATTATGCTAATTTGCTAAATTGTAAAACTGTATTTACCCAATGCGGGGTGGGGGTGGGAATTTAGGCATTTTAGGCATTTTCCATATCTGCCCCTTGGAGGCTTCCAATAAAGACCAGCCTTAAATTACCTCCTATACTAATATTATCTTGAAAGTGTGTTGTTTCATTTCTAAGTTCTTTAAGGCCTCACATACAGCTGGGGAGTAGGACCTATCCTCTTTTTGCTGCTGGGACTCTTGGAACAGTTTTTTACACCTTTCAGGCAGGTTTTCCACAGCTGAGATGAAGGAGGAAGAGATAAGTGCTTTTGTATTTATGGAGCTGGTGAACCACTGCATCCACTGCAGATGTTTTCCCAACCTCATAAGAGTTCCTCTCCAGACCCTTCACCATCCTCATGGGCCTCCTTTGGATACTCTCTAATAGCTTAATGTCTTTCTTATATTGTGGCACCCAAAACTGCACACAGGACTCAAGGTGACGCCTCACCAGTGCAGAGTAGAGCAGGATAACCACCTCTTTTGACTGGCTGGCAATGCTGTGCCTGATGCACCCCAGGACACGGTTGGCTCTCCTGGCTGCCAGAGCGCACTGCTGACTCATATTCAGCTTGCCATTGACCAAGACCCTCAGGTTCCTTTCTGCGGCACTGCTCTCCAGCTGTTTGTTCCCTAGTCTATATACACAACCTGAGTTGCCCTGTCCCAGGTGCAGAACCCAGCACTTGCCCTTGTTCAACTACATACGGTTGGTGAGTGCCCATCTCTCTAATTTGTTGAGGTGCCTCTACAGGGCATGTCTGCCCTCAAGGGAATCGACAGCCCCTCCTAATTTTGTGTCATCTGCAAACTTACTCAGTATTTGTTGCAGTTAGTGTTTGTGTTATCCCAGTTTTCAGTTTCGTAATTTGGGTTCTCTGATAGTGGTTCCTTGAATACCCTCCCTATGTTCCAAGTTGGTTTCTCCCTAAGTTGTATCCACCCCTGATGTAAACCACTCCCCTTTTCCCTGAGCTACAATGCCAGAGCTGGCTACAATTTTCACACTGACATTGTACCCAACTTGAGTGTCTCGTTCCAGGGTGCTTTAAGCAGGGTATGTGATCAGGAATAAATCTAGGATATGTCTCAGCAGAGAGGGCTAATGTTTGTTCTTTCTGCATGTCACAGGCAAAAGCGAAAACCCTAGGCTCATCTATGGACCCGGTGTTTGTTAATTTGTATATACCCGATCCCCCTGATTGGGGAGGTAGCAAACCCTGGAGTTTGGAAAACTTCTGGCCTTTGGGAATACATAAGAATCTATAAAGCCCGCGGGGAGCTCCTTCCCAGTCTGGATTGATGTGTGGTTGCTTATGGTTTACTTGCCATATTGAGCTTGTGGGTTCCGTTTTAAAGTCATTTTAAGTCCTTCTGTGGAAGTGACGATCCTCTAGTCGCAGGGTTCTCTTACTGGTCCTTTTATCCTGTTAGCATGAGTCCATCCTCGTTCTGCTGTTAGTACAGCTGATTCAGTGGTTATCAGTACCTGAAAGGGATCTTCCCAGTCAGGAGTTAAGGTTGGTCTTTCCATGATTTAACCATTACCCAGTCCCCAGGATTAACACTATGAATTTTGAAATCTAGGGTAGCAGTCTGAGGGATTCTTCCCTTTTCCCGGAGTTCCTCTAAAGTTTGTGCTATGGACAGGACATATTTCTTGACACTGTCTTCCCCTTCTTCCTAAGTGGCCATACTATTAGGTGAAGTCAAAAAGGGTAGACCAAACATTTCATATGGTGAAACTTTTAAATCTCATCTAGGCTGTGTTCTAATTCTTAACAAGGCTAGGGGTAGGCACTTGATCCATGACATTTGGGTTTCAATCATAAGCTTTCTTAGAGTTCTCTTGAGAGTTTGATTCATCCTTTCAACCTGCCCCGAACTCTGTGGATGCCATGGAGTGTGCAATTCCCACTTTATACCTAAAGCTTGGACTACTTGCTGTAGTATTTTCGAGGTAAAATGTGTCCCCCTATCTGAGTCAATGTGATTTGCTATTCCATACCGGGGAATTATTAGTTCTAGAAGAGTTTTGCATACCACATTGGCAGTAGCTTTAACTACTGGCACCACCTCTACCCAATGAGTTAAATGATCTACTATCAGCAACAAAAATTTCCACCATTGCACATGGGGGAATTCAGTGAAATCTACTTGAATGCTTTGGAAAGGTCATAAGGCTAATTCTCGCCCTCCTTGGTGGGCTTTCCTCATGACTTTTCTCTTTGCCTTCCAGCATATGGCACATTTCTCAGTTGTTTAGCTATTCCATAAATTCCTATGCAGCCCCAGTTTCTCAAAAACTGATCACTCAATGCTTGGGTACCCCAGTGAGTTTTACCATGCATGCTTTCTGATATTGTCCTGGCCAATGATTTATTTAAAAGCTGCCTCCAATCAGATAACACCCACTTCCCTTCACTGTTCTTTTTTGCTCCTATTCTAAGGAGATCCTATTCTTTGGTTTAAATGAATACTGGTACATCCTGAATTTCTCCAGTAGGGGTCGGTATCATCATCACTTCCCCAGACTCAGCTGCATTTTTAGCTTCTAAGTTTGCTGAGTTATTCCCTCTTATTTCTGAGGTGGTCCCTTTCTGATGTCCCTGAATATACACAACAGCAATTTCCTCTGGCAACTGTAAGACTTCTAAAACATCTGAGATGAGTCTTTCATGAATTAGTTATTTCCCTTTTGAATTTAACAGCCCTCTTTCTTCACAGATTTTCTCAAACATATGCACCGCCCTGAAGGCATACTTGGAGTCAGTATATACAGTCCCCCTCCCTTGTGTCAAAATCTCAAGGGCTTGTTTCAAGGTGTACAGTTCACATGCTTGAGCTGACCAACTGGGGGGTAGCCTTCTCTTTTCTATGGTCACTAATCCTTCATCTACTATAGCGTATGCTGACATTCGCTTCCCCTGAATCACCCTCGAGGATCCATCGAAGTATAATTGTTTCCCCCACTGCAGGGGTTGGTCTGTCAAATCCTCTCTCACTTTAGTTTGGTCATTTATAACTTCTAAGTAATCATGCACTAGTTCTTCTATTGGTTCCCCATACAAAAACTGGGCAGGATTGAGGTGCTTATCTGTAATTAGTTCTAGGTCATCTTTATCTATCAAAATTGCTTCATATTTTAGCATTCGAGAATCAGTGAACCACTTTTCAGCTTTCTGGTTCAGAATATTTCTAACTGCATGTGAGATGTGCACTTTTATTTTCCCCCAAAAGTCAATTTTCTACTTTCTTCTACTAATAGGGCAGTGGAGGCTACTGCCTGGATACAGGTTGGTCACCCTCTACTAACAAGGTCTAACAATTTTGACAGATAAACTACTGGTGTCTTGGATCCCCTGCATTCTTGGGCTAGGACTCCATGGGCTACCCCATTTTCTGTCATGGTTTGACGCTGGCGCAATGCCAGTGCCCCCATGAAAATATATTCTCCCTGGTGTCTACTGTGAGATCTGATCAGAAATAGAGCAAAGCAGGCTCCAGCTTAGGAATAAAGGAAAAAAAAACGAGCTTTTCTTTTGATACCCAAAGAGCCTGGTTCCCTAAAAAGTTTAGTAATGATATGGTGGATTCTCGGACCTTTTCTTCATCCTCCCCTGAGAGAAGGAAGTCATCAACATATTGGATAAGTTTTACCTCTGGTGTTATGTGGAAATGTTGCAGTACAAATAAATTAGGGGATTCAGTAAATTCTTGGGGCAATCTAGTCCATCTGAATTGTTGCTTTGTCCCTGTATCGGGATCTTCCTATTTGAAAGTAAATATATCTCTGCTTTCCTCTGTGAGGGGACAAGACTAAAAGGCATCTTTGAGATCCACTACACTGAACTATTGGTGTGGTGGAGGAATTCTACTTAACAGTGTATAGGGATTTGGTGCTACTGGATATTGATCTATACTTCTTTTGTTTACTTCTCTCAAGTCTTGGACGAGCCTGTATGTCCCGTTTGATTTTTTTACTGGTAATATGGGGGTATTTTGGGGAGACATGCAGGGCTCTAAAGTTCCATCTTTGATTAATTATTGAATTACAGTTTTCAACCCTTTTCTCCCTTCAAGAGAGAGTGGATATTGCCATACCCAAATTGGACAGTCTTTGTTGGCTATTTCAATTACTATAGGGGTTATGTTTAACTTACCCGTATTTCCAGGTTTGGCTCAAAGTACTTCTTCAATTTGCTTTTCATACTCCTCTTTTAACCTGAGGAGTTTAACTACCATTTTATCCCCCTCTGGAAGGACCCCTATGCCTAACTTTAGTTGCAAGTCCCTTCCTAGCAGATTACATCCTGCCCCTGGTACAAATAAAACATCTCCCTATCTTGTTGGTTCCTTCAAATACCAGATGTTTTATGACTGACGCTCTAAATCCTTCCCCTTTTGCCTCTACTACTTGAATTGTATCTTGGCTTTTCTCAAACCCTGTTGAGATTTTACACACACGTCCTCTCTGCCCCTGTATCTACTAAGAACTCGAATTCCTCCTCCTGGGGGCCTACTTTTAAAGTTATCAAAGGCTCCTGTTGGTATTTTGCCCCCAGAAGATAGAACCCCTGACCCCCCTATTTGTCCGTTTCTTGAACCTCCTTGAAAACTTTCAGATCCTTTTCTCTCTGTGGGCAGTTTTGTCTTAAGTGTCCAATTTTCTTGCAAAAATGGCAGATTGGGCCCCGATTATGAAATTCCCCTTCTTCCCTTGTAGGGCGTCTCTCCCAGGGAGCTCCGTTCCCCTTAATTTCCTCCCAGCCCCCCTGCTGTGGCCTGACTGGGGCCTCACCTCCCTATAGGAGTGACTGTTTGCTCGGTGATTTCTTTCAGCAATAGCAGCTTCCATTACCTTAGCCTTTGCCTTTGCTTTTTCTTAATATCTTTTTACATATACCTTTTGGGCTTGTTTTAGCAGGTCATTCAACCCTCTGTCTTGCCAATCCTCTAATCTTTCTAGCTTCTTTCTTATAACAGGCCAGGCATGGGTGACAAAGGTCACTTTTAACAGTTTGTCTAGCCTCCAAATCAGTAACCATTCCTGAGTACTGCCTCATATTCCTTTTTAACATCTCCAGCCATTCAGTTGGCATTTCATCCTTTTTTTGTTGCTCTTCAAACACTTTGTGGGAGTTCTGATTACGGGGAGCTGCTTCCCTAATTCCCCTGATAATCAATGCTCTGTACTCTTCCATGTTCTGCCTTCCCCTGGGGTCATTATGGTCCCACATTGGGCGCTGTAATGGCATTTTATCCTCCCCAGGGGGTCCATTTACATGTGCCCTCTCCCATATTTGCATACCAGCAGCTCAAATCATCTTTCTTCAAACATAAAGTTTATTATAGATTGCATTTCTTCACAAGTATAAATTTTAGGGCCTAAAAACTAGTCTACTTGTTCTGCTAACCCAATAGGGTCTTCAAGTGGACCTCTCAATTCCTTTTCAATGCTCTTACTTCAGAGGAATTGAGTGGGACAGTGACAAACCCAATTCCCCCTTGTGCCCCTCCCAATGGAACTTACCGGAGGGAGTATAGTGATACTGCTTGGTCTTCTTTATTTAATTCTTCCTGTTGAGCCATTCTTTCCCAGGTATTTTGACTGGGACCATCAGGGGTATTACATTAATAACCCGTGGTGTTGGTATATCTGAGACATAACACACAACAAACTGCCATTGATCATCAGCAAACAGCACGATTTCAGAGTGTTTACCTTCCCCCAGCAAGCAGCATAATCCTTTACTTCTTGGCTGACTGCTTTCTTGTCATTTATGTATTTAAGGTTTGGCATATTTCCCTTTCAAAAGACCCATGTAGGGGCCAAAATAAATTGTCTGATCTTATCTCTTCTTTAGTCTACTCAGTCATACAATAATGTATCATTTTGATCTTATTTTTATTCTTTGTGTCAGGGTTCTGCTCCCATTGTGCCAACGTTATACTAAGGGAACTGTGGGGAGGCATATCCATCGGTGCTTTCTTTTTGCTTGCTTTGTGTCCCATTCTTATACATTTGTCCCAGCACCTCCTGCATCACCCTGGTGGCCTTTCTTCTTTCTTAGCTTCCAAGCAAATCTAACTACACACTTGTTACAAGTTTTTTCCCAATTTTCCTCAGATAGAGTCTAAATCCTGGGAACTAAATACCGTCTTCCACACATTACTTTAATGATCTCTGCCTGTTGTGACTCAGCTTCTGCTTCCTTCCAGGCTTCTCCTATCCTTGGACTACCTACTTCTTTGTGTCCTACAGAAATTAAGAAATTTATTGCTTTAAATCTGGTTCTCAATTCCACCCTACAGCACTCCCGACATCAGGCACTCCTGCGAGACACAGTACAATACCACCTCTTATGACAGGTTTTACACTCACACAAGACCCAAGGCTCACACCCAGGTCCACAGCTCAAACACAAAATTGCACTCATACAAGTGATACAAAAATTTTATTTTAAAACAATACAAGCACTCTGCCTTTTTCTGGCCAGTCACACAAAACGAGGGACATACATATACATCTCACACACATTTACACCATAATAAAGTATTCTTCTTGTTGAGTTAGGTTCTGATATTCCTGTACCAATGCTTAGTAGTTACGCAATTCCCTTTTCCTAAAAATCGCCTTAAACCCTTCTAAGATTCCCCTAACTTAAAACTTTTTCCAGCTACTGGAATACTTATAAAAACCCCAACACATAAACAAACCTCAAAGGTTCTGCTACAAGGTTCTTAAAAGCCCTGTTGTCAAGCAGATCTAACCAGTTTCGCAGATCTCTCAGGGAGTGTTTCTCTACTTAGCAGCTAAACACCCCAGATCAGCCAAACCAGTCATGCCTCAAGGATATACTGGGGGCTAGGCCCTGCCCCTCATTTTTGCAGGCTCTATGTCAACCTTTTAACCATCCTAATCCTCAGTATAACCAATATTCCTATAGGCCATCAGACATGGGTCAAGTGCAGAACTACCTAGGAATTAGGATTTCTGCAGTTGCAATTACAGGCAATTCCTCTCCTCTTCAATCCCTTAATCCCCGTTTTAACCCCAAAGTGGCTAAAGTTTCCCTTATTCTGGGTTCTCACTCAGCCTCCGTCATTTGCTTTGTCTTGTCACTGGCCAGGCCCCTCGCGGGGAGATGGAAATGCGGTTAGAAAGACTCCACACTCACATTGCAGACTGGGGGCTGCCTGGTCCGCATCTCACGCACATGCACACACACTCCCGGATTTTTCGCAACCCCCTTTTCCAATATACTCACCCATCTAGATTCTTTGTTGTGAAAAATGTATATTGTATGATTGGCTCTTCACAAACATTAAA
>NW_005055140.1:0-1339 GCF_000277835.1 Geospiza fortis
GAAAAGCCGATTTTGGGGGGATTTTGGGCGATTTCGGGAGAATTTCGGGAGATTTGGGTGATTCCCTCAAATTCACCCCAAAACTCCCCGCGAATTCGCTCCAAATCTCCCCAAAATTCCCTCAAATTCACCCCAAAATTCCCTTGGAATCTCCCCAAAATTCCCTCAAATTCACCCCAAAATTCCCTTGGAATCTCCCCAAAATTCCCTCAAATTCACCCCAAAATTCCCTTGGAATCTCCCCAAAATTCCCTCAAATTCACCCCAAAATTCCCTCGGAGTCCCCCCAAAATTCCCTCAAATTCACCCCAAAATTCCCTTGGAATCTCCCCAAAATTCCCTCAAATTCACCCCAAAATTCCCTCAGAGTCACCCCAAAATTCCGTCAGAATTTCCTCAAAAATTTGCTCAAATTCACCCCAAAATTTCATCAGAATCTCCCCAAAATCCGACGAATTTCACCCCAAAATCCCAAATTTTGGACCAGAAGAAACCACACGGAGCCCAGAGTCCCCGGCACATCTTTAATGTCCCCTCAGGTGCCACCTCAGGTGTCCTCCATGGTCTCCTGGATCCACCTCAGGTGCCACCTCAGGAGCCCTCTCAGGTGTCCCTCAGGTGTCCTCCATGGTCTCCTGGATCCACCCCAGGTGCCACCTCAGGTGCCACCTCAGGTGTCCTCCATGGCGCGGTGGCCCCACGCCGGGTGCCACCCCAGGAGCCCTCTCGGGTGTCCCTCAGGTGTCCTCCATGGTGTCGTGGATCCAGCGGGCGTAGCGGCACACCTTGGTGTAGACACCTGGGCGCCGCGGCTGCCCGCAGCGCTCCATGCCCCACGAGACGATGCCCTGCAAGGTGCCCTCGCACACCAGGGGCCCGCCGGAGTCGCCCTGAGGGGACAGCGGCACACGGTCACCACCAGGAGACCAGCCTGGTGACCACCGGGGCTGCGGGAGAACTTCGGGGTCAACCCAGACCTCCTTGGAATGGTCAAGCCCTTGGTGGACCCCGTTGGGTTGGGTCAACTGACCCCTCATTGGGTTTGGTGACCCCTTGGTGTTTGGTGACCTCATTGGGTTTGGTGACCCCTTGGTGGACCTCGTTGGGTTGAGAGACCTCATTGGGTTTGGTGACCCCTTGGTGGACCTTGCTGGGTTTGGTGACATTGTTGGGTTTGGTGACCCCTTGGGTTGGTCAAACTCTTGGTGGACCTCGTTGGGTTTGGTGACCTCATTGGGTTTGGTGACCCCTTGATGGACCTTGTTGGGTTGAGAGACCTCATTGGGTTTGGTGACCCCTTGATGGACCTTGCTGGGTTTGGTGACCCCTTGGTGGACCT
>NW_005055140.1:2362-3493 GCF_000277835.1 Geospiza fortis
GACCTCATTGGGTTTGGTGACCCCTTGATGGACCTTGCTGGGTTTGGTGACATTGTTGGGTTTGGTGACCCCTTGGGTTGGTCAAACTCTTGGTGGACCTCGTTGGGTTTGGTGACCTCATTGGGTTTGGTGACCCCATGGGTTGGCCAAACCCTTGGTGGATCTCGTTGGGTTTGGTCAACCAAGCCCTTGTTGGGTTTGGTGACCCCTTGATGGACCTCGTTGGGTTTGGTGACCCCATGGACTGGTCGAACCCTTGGTGGACCTCGTTGGGTTTGGGGACCTC
This sequence comes from Geospiza fortis, assembly GCF_000277835.1. Taxonomy (NCBI): domain Eukaryota; kingdom Metazoa; phylum Chordata; class Aves; order Passeriformes; family Thraupidae; genus Geospiza; species Geospiza fortis. The sequence goes on from NW_005055140.1 coordinate 2,649, forward strand.
ATTGGGTTGGGTCACCCAAGCTCTCCTTGGCTTGGTCAAACCCTTGGTGGACCTTGTTGGGTTTGAAGGCCCCAGGTTCTCCTGCACCTCTGACCCCTCCCAGGTGTCCCCAGGGGTGTCCCAGGTGTCCCCAGATGTCCCCAGCTGTCCCCAGCTGTCCCCAGGTGTCCCCAGGTGTGCCCAGGTGTATTTTAGGTGCCCAGGTGTGCCCAGGTGTGCCCAGGTGTTACCTGGCAGGAGTCCTGCCCCCCCTGCAGGTGTCCCTGGGTGTGCCCAGGTGTGCTCAGGTGTGCCCAGATGTGCCCAGGTGTGCCCAGGTGTATTTTAGGTGCCCAGGTGTGCCCAGGTGTGCCCAGGTGTTACCTGGCAGGAGTCCTGCCCCCCCTGCAGGTGTCCCTGGGTGTGCCCAGGTGTGCTCAGGTGTGCCCAGGTGTGCCCAGGTGTATCTCAGGTGTCCCCAGGTGTGCCCAGGTGTGCCCAGGTGTCCCCAGGTGCCCCAGGTGTGTTACCTGGCAGGAGTCCTGCCCCCCCTGCAGGTGTCCCCAGGTGTATTTTAGGTGCCCAGATGTGCCCAGGTGCCCCAGGTGTGCCCAGGTGCGTTACCTGGCAGGAGTCCTGTCCCCCCTGCAGGTGTCCCCAGGTGTGCCCAGGTGTCCCCAGGTGCCCCAGGTGTGTTACCTGGCAGGAGCCCTGCCCCCCCTGCAGGTGTCCCCAGGTGTATTTTAGGTGCCCAGATGTGCCCAGGTGCCCCAGGTGTGCCCAGGTGCGTTACCTGGCAGGAGTCCTGTCCCCCCTGCAGGTGTCCCCAGGTGTGCCCAGGTGTCTCCAGGTGGCCCAGGGGCCCC
>NW_005055140.1:4582-6636 GCF_000277835.1 Geospiza fortis
GAGTGACCACTGAGTGACCATCACTGAGTGACCTAGTGACCTCTGAGTGACCATCTCTGAGTGACCATCACTGAGTGACATTGACACACTGCAGGCCCTCGGGGTACGTCACTGTGGGACACAGAGTGACCACTGAGTGACCACTGAGTGACCACTGAGTGACATTGACACACTGCAGGACCTCAGGATAGGTCACTGTGGGACACAGAGTGACCACTGAGTGACCACTGAGTGACCATCACTGAGTGACCGCTGAGTGACCATCACACTGACCATCATGGGGATCGCCTGAGTGACCATCGAGTGACCACTGAGTGACCACTGAGTGACCAACAGGGTTCCGAAGCGACCAGGAATGGGCCCAGGTGACCACCAGAGGTCCAAAGCGACCACCAGAGTGACCACCAGGGTGACCACCAGAGTGACCACCAGAGTGACCAGCAGAGGACCCAGGTGACCATGAGATGACCACGAGGACACCCAAATGACCATGAGATGACCACGAGGAGCCCCAAACCCCATCCAGATGCCACCTGGGCCATGTCCCATCAGCACGAGGAGCCCCAAACCCTCCCCAGATGCCACCTGGTCCCCGTCCCCTCCTTCAGGTACCTTCAGGTGAGGTGGTGGCCCCCCATCCCGAGGTGACGCAGGTGGTGCCGGGCTGGGGCAGGCACGAGGCCACCGGGATGGGCCGGACGCGGTCGGAGATGGAGGCGGGGGACAGCAGCTTGAGGAGCATGATGTCGTTGTCCTTGGTGGACGGGTCGTAGCCCGGGTGGGCCACCATGCGGGCCACCATGCGGCGCTGCTCGCCCGCCTCGCGCGCGTACAGGCGGTGCTTGCCCAGGGACACCGTGGTCACCCTGGCGGGACAGGAACAAGGTGAGGGACACCTGGGGAACGTCTGGGGAACACCTGAGGAACATCTGAGGGACATGGGGAACATCTCAGGAACATCTGAGGGACATGGGGAATACATGGAGGGGACCAGGAGGGGGGAGGAACATCTGAGGAACATCTGAGGGACACTGAGGAACATCTGAGGGACATGGGGAATACATGGAGGGGACAGGAAGGGTGAGGAACACCTGAGGAACACCTGAGGAACACCTGAGGAACATCTCAGGAACATCTACAAACACCTGAGGAACATCTGAGGGACATGGGGAATACATGGAGGGGACAGGAACATCTGAGGAACATCTGAGGAACATGGGGGACATGGGGAACACGTGGAGAGGATGGGGACGGGTGAGGAACACCTGGGGAACATCTGAGGAACATCTCAGGAACATCTCAGGAACATCTCAGGAACACCTAGAAACACCTGAGGAACATCCGAGGGGACAGGAAGGGTGAGGAACACCTGAGGAACACCTGAGGAACACCTGAGGAACACCTGAGGAACACCTGAGGAACACCTGAGGAACACCTGAGGAACACCTGAGGAACACCTGAGGAACACCTGAGGAACACCTGAGGAACACCTGAGGAACACCTGAGGAACACCTGAGGAACACCTGAGGAACACCTGAGGAACACCTGAGGAACACCTGAGGAACACCTGAGGAACACCTGAGGAACACCTGAGGAACACCTGAGGAACACCTGAGGAACACCTGAGGAACACCTGAGGAACACCTGAGGAACACCTGAGGAACACCTGAGGAACACCTGAGGAACACCTGAGGGACATCTGAGGGACATGAGGGACACATGGAGGGGACAGGGACAGGTCTCCCCAGGTGTGTGTCCCCAGCTGTCCCCAGGTGTGCCAGGTGTCCCCAGGTGTGTCCTTACCCAGGTGTGTCCCCAGGTGTCCCCAGGTGTGTCCTTACCCAGGTGTGGTGCAGTGTCCCCAGGTGTCCCCAGGTGTGTCCTTACCCAGGTGTGTGTCACCTGTCCCCAGGTGTGTGTCACCTGTCCCCAGGTGTGTCCTTACCCGGTGTGTGTCACCTGTCTCCAGGTGTGTGTCACCTGTCCCCAGGTGTGTCCTTACCCAGGTGTGTGTCACCTGTCCCCAGGTGTGTGTCACCTGTCCCCAGGTGTGT
>NW_005055140.1:6780-7366 GCF_000277835.1 Geospiza fortis
GTGTCCCCAGGTGTCCCCAGGTGTCCCCAGGTATGTCCTTACCCAGGTGTGGTGCAGTGTCCCGAGGTGTGTGTCACCTGTCCCCAGGTGTGTCCTTACCCAGGTGTGTCCCCAGGTGTCCCCAGGTGTCCCCAGGTGTGTCCTTACCCAGGTGTGGTGCAGTGCGCCGCTGTCACCACCCATCTCGGCGCCACCAGGACTCCCCCGCAGTACAGTTTGTACATGTCCAGCACGGCCACCTGCCAGGGCTGGGAATGGGGCACGCAGGCGTGGCCGCCCACCACGCGCGTGTCACCTGTCACCTGTGTCACTGTGGGGACATGGAACAGACACCTGTCAGTGTCACCTGTGCCACCTGCCAGGGCTGTCAGTGTCACCTGTGCCACCTGCCAGGGCTGGGAATGGGGCACGCAGGCGTGGCCGCCCACCACGCGCGTGTCACCTGTCACCTGGGCCACCTGTGTCACTGTGGGGGCAATGAACACCTGTCAGTGTCACCTGGGCCACCTGTGTCACCTGGGCCACCTGTGTCACCTGTCAGTGTCACCTGTGCCACCTGCCAGGGCTGGGAATGGGGCACGCAGGC
>NW_005055140.1:8624-10105 GCF_000277835.1 Geospiza fortis
CCCTCACCTGTCCCCATTGTCCCTCACCTGTCACCTGTCCCCTCACCTGTCCCCTCACCTGTCCCCATTGTCCCTCACCTGTCCCGTTGTCCCTCACCTGTCCCCTCACCTGTCCCCATTGTCACCTGTCCCCTCACCTGTCCCCTCACCTGTCCCCATTGTCCCTCACCTGTCCCGTTGTCCCTCACCTGTCCCCTCACCTGTCCCGCGGTCCCTCACCTGTCACCAGCAGCAGCGCCAGCAGCGCCGCGGGAGCCGCCAGGGGGCGCCACGTCATCGCCGCTGGGGGGGGCGGAGCCGAAAATCTGGGGTCAGTTCGGGGCATTTTGGGGGCATTTGGGGCATTTTGGGGGATTTTTTGGGGATTCTTGGGGTTGTTTTGTGGAGTTTGGGGGATTTTTTTTGGTATTTTGGGTAATTTTGGGGAGTTTGGGGCCATTTTGGGGTTGTTCGGGGGGAATTTGGGGTCATTTTTGGGGTGGTTTGGGGTCATTTTGGGGGAGTTTTTGGGTCATTTTTGGGGTGGTTTGGGTCATTTCTGGGGGATTTGGGGGAGTTGTGGGAAATTTTGGGGTTGTTTGGGGTGATTTTGGGGTTGTTTGGGGGCGATTTGGGGTCATTTTTGGGGTGGTTTGGGGTCAGTTTTGAAGAGTTTGGGTCGTTTTGGGAGAGTTTTTGGGTCATTTTTGGGGCGGTTTGGGGTCAGTCTTGGGAGATTTGGGGTCAATTTTGAGGAGTTTGGGTCATTTTTTGGTGGTTTTTGGGTCAGTTTAGGGGATTTGGGGTATTTTCTGGGGAATTTGGGGAGATTTGGGGTCATTTTGGGGAGTCTGGGGTCAATTTTGAGGATTCTGGGATCATTTGGGGCGAGTTTGGGGTCAATTTGGGGTATTTGGGGTCATTTGTGGAAATTTTTAGGTCATTTTGGGATCATTTTTGGCTATTTTGGGGTCATTTCAGTACCAGTTTTAGGGAGTTGGGGAATATTTTTGGGTCATTTGGGAGTTTGGGATAATTTTTGGGTCTTTTCAGAGTAATTTTGGGGCATTTTGCGTCATTTTGGGATCACTTTGGGTATTTGGGGTGTTTTGGGGCATTTTGGGACCATTTGAGGTATATTTGTGCCATTTTAGGGTAATTTTAGGGTAATTTTTGGTATTTTCAAATATTTTGGGGTCATTTGGGGATAATTTTGGGTGTTTTGGGGTATTTGGGGTCATTTGGGGGCTTTGGGGGGCATTTGGGGATGATTTGGGGTCATTTTAGACATTTCTGTGTAATTTTGGTGTCATTTTGGGATATTTCGGTGTCATTTTGGGTATTTTGGGGCCATTTTGGGATAATTTTGGGTATTTGGGGGGATTTGGGGGTATTTTGGGGTCATTTAGGGGCATTTTTGGGATCATTTGGGGTCATTTTGGGATCATTTGGGGTCATTTTGGGATCATTTCGGGCCATTTTGGGATCATTTCAGGTTCTCC
>NW_005055140.1:10736-15911 GCF_000277835.1 Geospiza fortis
GTTCCCAGTTTGGGGTCCCAGTTTGGGTTCCCAGTTTGGGATTGGGGTCCCAGTTTGGGTTCCCAGTTTGGGGTCCCAGTTTGGGGTCCCAGTTTGGCGCTGGGTTCCCAGTTTGGGGTTCCCAGTTTGAGTTCCCAGTTTGGGGTCCCAGTTTGGGGTCCCAGTTTGGGATTGGGGTCCCAGTTTGGGTTCCCAGTTTGGGGTTCAGGTCCCAGTTTGGGGTTCAGGTCTCAGTTTGGGATTGAGGTCCCAGTTTGGGGTCCCAGTTTGGGGTTCGGATCCCAGTTTGGGTTCCCAGTTTGGGATTCAAGTCCCAGTTTGGGCTCCCAGTTTGGGGCTGGAGTTCCCAGTTTCAAGTTGGGATCTCAGTTTGGGGTCCCAGTTTGGGTTCCCAGTTTGGGGTCCCAGTTTGGGGTTCAGGTCCCAGTTTGGGGTTGGGTTCCCAGTTTGGGGTTCGGATCCCAGTTTGGGTTCCCAGTTTGGGGTTGAAGTTCCCAGTTTGAGGTCCCAGTTTGGGATTCCAGTTTGCGATTAGGGTCTCAGTTTGGGGTCCCAGTTTGGGATTGGGGTCCCAGTTTGGGGTCCCAGTTTGGGTTCCCAGTTTGGGGCTGGAGTTCCCAGTTTGTGTTCCCAGTCTGGGGTTCCCAGTTTGGGATTGGGTTCCCAGTTTGGGGATCCCAGTTTGGGATTAGATTCCCAGTTTGGGTTCCCAGTTTGGGGTCCCCGTTTGGGGTTGGGTTCCTAATTTGGGTTCCCAGTTTGGAGTCCCAGTTTGGGGTTCCCAGTTTGGGGTCCCCAGTTTGGGGTTCAGGTCCCAGTTTGGGGTTCCCAGTTCGAGTTCCCAGTTTGGAGTTCCCAGTTTGGGTTCCCAGTTTGGGTTCAGGCCCCGCCCACCGGAAATTGGCCCCGCCCCTTTCCCGTGGGAACCAGAACCAGGGAGGGACTGGGATGAACTGGGATGAACTGGGACAAACTGGGACAAACTGGGATGAACTGGGATGGGGGGAAAATGGGGACTGGGACGAACTGGGACAAACTGGGATGGGGTAACATGGGGAACTGGGCCAAACTGGGAGAGGAGGACACCTGGACTGGGTCAAACTGGGCCAAACTGGGAGAGGAGGGATTGAGGCCAAACTGGGACAGGGCCAGACTGGGACAGGGTGACACTGGGACTGGGGCAAACTGGGACAGGGTCAAACTGGGCCATACTGGGACAAACTGGGATGGGGCTAAACTGGGACAAACTGGGACGGGGTCAAACTGGGAACTGGGACAAACTGGGACAGGGTCAAACTGGGCCATACTGGGACAAACTGGGCCAATGGGACTGGGTCAAACTGGGACAAACTGGGGCCAAACTGAGATGGGGTCAAATTGGGAACTGGGCCAAACTGGGGCAAACTGGGACAGGGTGACATGGGGAACTGGGGCCAAACTGGGATGGGGTCAAACTGGGAACTGGGCCAAACTGGGCCAGGGTCAAACTGGGACAAACTGGGCCAAACTGGGACAGTGGGACTGGGCCAAACTGGGCCAAACTGGGATGGGGTCAAACCAGGAAGGGCCAGTGGGACTGGGCCAAACTGGGCCATGAACTGGGGCCAAACTGGGATGGGATCAAACTGGGAACTGGGCCAAACTGGGACGGGGTGACACCGGGGAACTGGGCCAAACTGGGCCAGTGGGACTGGGCCAAACTGGGCCATACTGGGAGAGGGTGACACCAGGAACTGGGATCAAACTGGGACAAAATGGCATGGGGCCAAGCTGGGACAAACTGGGGCCAAACTGGGACAGGGTGACACCAGGAACTGGGGCCAAACTGGGCCAGTGGGACTGGGCCAAACTGGGCCAAACTGGGATGGGATCAAACCAGGAACTGGGCCAAACTGGGACAGGGTGACACCGGGACTGGGTCATACTGGGACAGGGTCAAACTGGGACAAACTGGGACAGGGTCAAACTGGGACAAACTGGGCCAAACTGGGACAGTGGGACTGGGCCAAACTGGGCCAAACTGGGACCATGGGACAGGGTCAAACTGGGCCAAACTGGGACAAGGTGACACCGGGGAACTGGGCCAAACTGGGACAGTGGGACAGGGTCAAACTGGGACAAACTGGGACAGGGTCAAACTGGGCCAAACGAGGATGGGATCAAACCAGGAACTGGGTCAAACTGGGACAAACTGGGACAGGGTCAAACTGGGCCAAACGAGGATGGGATCAAACCAGGAACTGGGTCAAACTGGGACAAACTGGGACAGGGTCAAACTGGGCCAAACGAGGATGGGATCAAACCAGGAACTGGGTCAAACTGGGACAAACTGGGACAGGGTCAAACTGGGCCAAACGAGGATGGGATCAAACCAGGAACTGGGTCAAACTGGGACAAACTGGGACAGGGTCAAACTGGGCCAAACGAGGATGGGATCAAACCAGGAACTGGGTCAAACTGGGACAAACTGGGACAGGGTCAAACTGGGCCAAACGAGGATGGGATCAAACCAGGAACTGGGTCAAACTGGGACAAACTGGGACAGGGTCAAACTGGGCCAAACGAGGATGGGATCAAACCAGGAACTGGGTCAAACTGGGACAAACTGGGACAGGGTCAAACTGGGCCAAACGAGGATGGGATCAAACCAGGAACTGGGTCAAACTGGGACAAACTGGGACAGGGTCAAACTGGGCCAAACGAGGATGGGATCAAACCAGGAACTGGGTCAAACTGGGACAAACTGGGACAGGGTCAAACTGGGCCAAACGAGGATGGGATCAAACCAGGAACTGGGTCAAACTGGGACAAACTGGGACAGGGTCAAACTGGGCCAAACGAGGATGGGATCAAACCAGGAACTGGGTCAAACTGGGACAAACTGGGACAGGGTCAAACTGGGCCAAACGAGGATGGGATCAAACCAGGAACTGGGTCAAACTGGGACAAACTGGGACAGGGTCAAACTGGGCCAAACGAGGATGGGATCAAACCAGGAACTGGGTCAAACTGGGACAAACTGGGACAGGGTCAAACTGGGCCAAACGAGGATGGGATCAAACCAGGAACTGGGTCAAACTGGGACAAACTGGGACAGGGTCAAACTGGGCCAAACGAGGATGGGATCAAACCAGGAACTGGGTCAAACTGGGACAAACTGGGACAGGGTCAAACTGGGCCAAACGAGGATGGGATCAAACCAGGAACTGGGTCAAACTGGGACAAACTGGGACAGGGTCAAACTGGGCCAAACGAGGATGGGATCAAACCAGGAACTGGGTCAAACTGGGACAAACTGGGACAGGGTCAAACTGGGCCAAACGAGGATGGGATCAAACCAGGAACTGGGTCAAACTGGGACAAACTGGGACAGGGTCAAACTGGGCCAAACGAGGATGGGATCAAACCAGGAACTGGGTCAAACTGGGACAAACTGGGACAGGGTCAAACTGGGCCAAACGAGGATGGGATCAAACCAGGAACTGGGTCAAACTGGGACAAACTGGGACAGGGTCAAACTGGGCCAAACGAGGATGGGATCAAACCAGGAACTGGGTCAAACTGGGACAAACTGGGACAGGGTCAAACTGGGCCAAACGAGGATGGGATCAAACCAGGAACTGGGTCAAACTGGGACAAACTGGGACAGGGTCAAACTGGGCCAAACGAGGATGGGATCAAACCAGGAACTGGGTCAAACTGGGACAAACTGGGACAGGGTCAAACTGGGCCAAACGAGGATGGGATCAAACCAGGAACTGGGTCAAACTGGGACAAACTGGGACAGGGTCAAACTGGGCCAAACGAGGATGGGATCAAACCAGGAACTGGGCTTTAGGGCAATTTGGGGGAGGGGGGGAAATTTTGGGGGTGATTTTGAAGGGATTTCAAAATGGGATTTAAAAAAAAAAAATCCCCTTCCCTCCATTTCCCCCTCATTTCCCACCCTTTTCCCCCTCACATTTTTTCACATTTCTCCCCATTTTTCCCCTCACATTTCCCTCCATTTCCCCCTCACATTTCCTTCTTTTTTCCTCTCACATCTCCTTCTTTTTTCCCCTCACATTTCCTTTTTTCCCCTCACATTTCTCTCCGTTTCCCCCTCATTTTCCCCTCTTTCCCCCTCACATTTCCCTCCATTTTCCCCCTCACGTTTCCTGCTTTTTCCCCTCATTTTTCCACCATTTTTCCCCTCACATTTCCCACATTTTCCCCCTCCCAATTCCTGCCATTTCCCCCTCAAATTTCCTGTCTTTTTCCCCTCAAATTTCCCGCCCTTTTCCCTTCACATTTCCTCCTATTTTTCACCATTTCCCCCGCAATTTTCCTGCCTTTTCCCCCTCACATTTCCCTCCATTTTTCCCTCACGTTTCCTGCTTTTTTTCCACTCACATTTCTGTCCATTTCCCCCTCACATTTCCCACCATTTTCCCGTCAAAATTCCTGCCTTTTCCCCCTCACATTTCCTGCTTTCCCCCCTCATTTCCCCACCATTTCCCCCTCATTTTTCCCACCATTTCCCCCTCACATTTCCTTCTTTTTTCCCCTCACTTTTCCCTTTTCCCCCCCTCACATTTCCCACCCTTTCCCCCCCATTTTTCCACTTTTCCTCCTCATTTTTCCCTTTTCTCCCCCTCACATTTCCCACCATTTTCCCCTCACATTTTTCCCGCCTTTCCCTCCCACATTTCCCTTTTCCCCCCCTCACATTTCCCTCCATTTCCCCCTCATGTTTCCCACCATTTTCCCCTCACATTTCCCACCATTTCCCCCTAATTTTCCCCGCTTTTCCCCTCACATTTCCTCCTTTTCCCCCTCACATTTCCCTCCATTTCCCCATCACATTTCCTTTTTCCCCCCTCACATTTCCCACCCTTTCCCCCCTCATTTTTCCACTTTTCCTCCTCATTTTTCCATTTTTCCCCCCCTCACATTTCCCACCCTTTTCCCTTCACCTTTCCCTCCATTTCCCCCTCACATTTCCTTTTTTCCCTCCCATTTCCCACCATTTCCCCCTCACATTTTTCCCGCCTTTCCCTCCCACATTTCCCTTTTTTCCCCCTCACATTTCCCTCCATTTCCCCCTGGTTTCCTTCTTTTTTTTCCCTCACATTTCCCACCCTTTTCCCCCTCATTTTTCCATTTTTTCCCCCTCACATTTTCCACCATTTCCCC